>NC_048298.1:106737615-106813898 GCF_013100865.1 Trachemys scripta elegans | reverse complement strand
GCTCACCCACGCCCCTAGATTTCTGTTGCCCCAATATGAAATGAGAAAACAAACCCACTGAGGCAGATGAGCGAGCCAAATGAGAGAGTTGTCTTTATATAGGTACCATGTTCTCTCAGGATTCAGACAAGTTACACAACATCCGAAGAAGTGGGCTGTAGTCCACGAAAGCTTATGCTCTAATAAATTTGTTAGTCTCTAAGGTGCCACAAGTACTCCTGTTCTTCATTTTGCAGATACAGACTAACACGGCTGCTACTCTAATACCTGAAAATGGTTCACCCTGAAAAGCTTCATTCCTAGGTACAATAGCTATATTGGAAGTCACAAATGTGAAGTCACAACGATCAAAGTCTGAATCTGCCACTGTGGGGTGCAGCTTCCTAGTCAGCTGTTGGTGGAATTTTAGCAGACCTTGCTGTCTGGATATCCAGTAGCCATGAGTAGACCTAAGAAAACTTGAGCCTGTGAGCCATCTTGATGATCTGAAAGGTGGACACCAGGGATGATATAGTGGTGATGGTGAGTTCTTTGTAGTATTTCCCTCTCTCCATTAGCATTAACGCCATCTTGTTTGGGTTTATCTTCAGCCAGGTACTCCTCATTCAGGCACTGATCTCTCTCAGGAGAGGCCCTTGTCCATCAGCACCAACAGTAATAATTCTGTGTGGTGGTATGAATCCCATGTGGGAAAGAAGCCTTTTATGAGCAGTGGATAGGTGAAGTTGAAATAGGCTCTTTGCTAGGTTCTCTATTAGCTTGCTCAGAAAGGGGAGGTTAGACACTGGGGCTGGTGTTGGCATAGTTGATTTCCTTGAGCAATGGTTTCTTCAATACTAGTCAAAAATACTGTATGTTTTAACTGGGTGGGAGGCATAGTTCCCTCTTCAAAGGAAGTGTTAATAATCTGTCAGTTGAACCAGCTAGAATTTTTTGGTTAATTTCTTGATCATAAATGCAGCCTTTGAATTGAGGGCCTACTCTGTAGCTATACTATACAGGCATTGTGATGGGTTGGATCACAGAAATCCCCTTGGGACTGCCAACTGATGTGCTGAGACTACTTCTAACCTGTTTTCCCTGCCAGCTTGGGACTCCAGAACCTTGCCTGTTTGAGCCAGACATGCTAGCCTGCTATAAACCCAGACCCAGGTCTAAACATCCTGCAAAAGCTGCAGGTTTAACTGAAAACAGCTTAAGAAGTGTTCCTGTCTCCATCACCCAGATGCCCAGTTCCCAATGGGGTCCAAACCCCAAATAAACCTGTTTATACAGGGTAAACTCAAATTGTTCGCCCTCTATAACACTGATAGAGAGATACGTGCAGCTGTTTGCCCCCCCAGGTATTAATACATATTCTGGGTTAATTAATATGTAAAAAATGATTTTATTAAATACAAAAAGTAGGATTTAAGTGGTTCCAAATAGTAACAGACAGAACAAAGTGAATTACCAAGCAAAATAAAATAAAACACGCAAGTCTAAACCTAATACAGTAAGAAAACTGATTACAGATAAAATCTCACCCTCAGATGTTTCAATAAGTCTCTTTCACAGACTGGATGCCTTCCTAGTCTGGGCACAATCCTTTCCCCTGGTACAGCCCTTGTTCCAGCTCAGGTGGTAGCTAGGGGATTTCTCATTATTGCAGCCCCCTTTGTTCTGTTCCACCCCCTTATATAGCTTTGGCACAAGGTGGGAATCTTTTGTCTTTATGGGTCACCACCCCTCCTTCTAAATGGAAAAGCACCAGGCTTAAGATGGATTTTAGTACTAGGTGACATGCTCACACGCCCTGTGAGACCCCAAGCCTTCATTCCTCCCAGCCTGACTTACAGGAAGGCCTGCAAGCAAACAGAGCCATACACAGTCAATTGTCGTGGTTGTTGGGAGCCATCAAGATTCCAAACCACCATTAATGGCCCACACTTTGCATAATTACAATAGGTCCTCAGAATTATATTTCATATTTTTAGTTTCAGATACAAGAATGATACCTACATAAAAATAGGATGACCACACTCAGTAGATTATAAGCTTTATAATGATACCTTACAAGAGACCTTTTGCATGAAGCATATTCCAGTTACATTATATTCACACTCATTAGCATATTTTCATAGAATCATACAGAGTGCAACGTCACAGGCATCTTTGCTTCCCTTTCATCATGGTTTTGCTTCTAGTTACCAAATCACTGTTTCTACAAATGGCTTTTAGCTCTGTGCCAAGACCCCTCCTCTGCGGAGTTGCAAAAAAGTTTCAATTCTCTGCCTTTTTTCCTTTCTGTGTACCGCTCCCATTTCCGTCATATTTTCACTAATTACCAGCTATATACTGATGATACCCAACTATACATAACTTTCAGCAGCTCTACTGACTCTTTTTTGCCCCTCCATTCTGTATGATGGTCTCAATCACATTATGTCTCAACCACATAAACTTGGGGCTTCATCTCAGCTTCCTTAATCAAAATGCCTCAAAGGCAGAAGTGTTTCTCTTAGGCAAAAGCAGCATCTTAAAACACAACTCCTTACCTCCCTTCTTGACTCAGACTTCCTATTTGTTTCCACCATCTATACCACAGTTCGCCTGCTCCTTATACAACTCTTGTATCTGTAATAGCCGTTCATTGCCACTGTAGTAGTCTCGGCCGAGGTTCGGCCCTCAGCGGGGCTGTGGGGTATCCCACCGCCTCGCTCTGGTCTGCTGTCAGTCCTGGTCCAGCGGTAATGTGGGACAGCAAACACACAGTTAGGGGCTCAGGCCCTTAAGCAGGGGCTGAGCCAATAGGTCAGCAAAAGCCCCAGGCCCTCAATCCGGGCAGTGCAGCAACCACACAATCTGGAGCTCAGGTCCTCAAGCAGGGGCTTAGTCACTGTTTGTAGCAAAAGGCCCCAGCTTCTCTAGGCCAGGAGTAAGGGGGAGTCTGCCACCCAAGGAGTGGGTGGCAGGGGGTACACAGGCCCTCCCACTCCACTGCATCCCAGCCCGGGACCCTAGCAGCAGCAGAAACTCACTGCTGTCACTGGGGATCCTGGCCGCAACACACTGACATAGGCTCTGGCAGTGCTGCAGCCAGACTGGGATCGGCTGCCCCCGGGCTACTTCCACACTCCCCCTCATATGGTACCTGGGCCGTAGTAGTGTCCTCGGTGCTCTCCACCAGCATCAGTTCCTCCGGGTAGGTAGCGAGGGGTAGGTTCGTCTCCTCCTCGGGGTAGCTGGTGAGTCAGTAGGCCGGTCACGGCCTGCTGCTGTCTCCCAAGCGGGAGCTCGGCCACAGACGTCTGCTCTCTCCACCAGCTTGTTCTCCAGTGAGCCTGGCAGGCGGGCTTTTATACTTCCGGGTCGGCGCTGTGACCTCTGAGGGGCGGGCGCTGGACCTGGTGGCTCCGCCCATGTTGGTATTAGGGGACGTTTGGCCCTCAGCAGGGCTGTGGGGTATCCCACCGCCTCACTACAGCCACCTATTACCTCCTAGGCTTGTGTATACTTGAAAGTTACATCAGCATAACTACATCTGTCAGGGGTGTGAAAAAACACACCTTGTTCTGACATAGCTGTGCCGACATTACCCCCAGTGTAGATGCAGCTGTGTTGACAAAAGAATGCTTCTGTCGATGTAGCTGATGTTATTCGGGGTGTCATAACTATAAAGGGAAGGGTAACAGCCCTCCTGTGTACAATACTATAAAATCCCTCCTGGCCAGAGACTCCAAAATCCTTTTACCTGTAAAGGGTTAAGAAGCTCAGGTAACCTGGCTGACATCTGACCCAAAGGACCAATAAGGGGACAAGATACTTTCAAATCTTGGTGGGGGAAAGGCTTTTGTTTGTGCTCTTTGTTTTGGGGGTTGTTCGCTCTTGGGACTAAGAGGGACCAGACATCAATCCATGCTCTCCAAATCTTCTGAACAAGTCTCTCATATGTCAAACTTGTAAGTAACAGCCAGGCAAGGCAGGTTAGGTTTATCTTTGTTTTCTCAACTTGTAAATGTACCTTTTGCTAGAGGGTTTACCTCTGTTTGCTGTAACTTTGAACCTAAGGCTAGAGGGGGTTCCTCTGGGCTCTTTGAATTTGATTACCCTGTAAAGTTATTTTCCATCCTGATTTTACAGAGATGATTTTTTCCTTTCTTTCTTTAATTAAAAGCCTTCTTTTTAAGAACCTGATTGATTTTTCCTTGTTTTAAGATCCAAGGGGATTTGATCTGGACTCATCAGGAATTGGTGGGAGGAAAGGAAGTGGGGGAATGATTAATTCCTCCTTGTTTTAAGATCCAAGGGGTTTTGGATCAGTGTTCACCAGGGAATTGGTGGAGGAGTCTCTCAAGGCTACCCAGGGAAGGGATTTAGCACTTGGAAGTGGTGGCAGCAAAACCAGATCTAAGCTGGTAGTTAAGCTTAGAAGTTTTCATGCAGGTCCCCACATCTGTACCCTAAAGTTCAGAGTGGGGAAGGAACCTTGACAGGGGAGGTGGTGTTCCATTACTGGCAGAAAAACCCCTTTTGTCAGTGTAGACTATGTCTATGCTATTGGGCTACGCTGGCATAGCTATGTTGGTATAGTCTCCGTAGTATAGGTATACTCCTTCACACCACTGCGTCAGCACTCCCCACTCCCTGCCCCATTTGCTGAAAGCTTCATTCATGCTTTTATCTCCTCAGGCCTTGACTATGGAACTCCCCACATCCCAGCTGTAGAGACTCCAGAATTAGTGTTGCCAGGTTTTCGACCAGAACGCCCTGTCGAAAAGGGACCCCGATGGCTCCGGTCAGCACCGCTGACCGGGCTGTTAAAAGTCTGGTCGGCAGTGCTAAGGCAGGCTAGTCCCTACCTGTTCTGTCACCGTGCTGCGCCCTGGAAGTGGCCAGCTGGTCCAGCTCCTAGGCGGGGAGCCGAGGCTCCGCGCGCTGTCTCCGCCCCAAGCACTGGCTCCACACTCCCATTGTCTGGGAACCACAGCCAATGGGATCTGGGGGGGCAATGCCTGTGGGGGAGAGCAGTGTGTGGAGCTTCCTAGCCCCCCCGCCTTGGAGCCGGACCTGCTGGCTGCTTCTGGGGCGCAGCACGGAGCCAGGACAAGCAGGGAAACTGCCTTAGCCCCACTGCGCCGCTGACCGGGAGCCACCAGAGATAAGCTTACACCGCAAGCCCCTGCCGCAGCCCTAAGCCCTCCCCCCAAACCCGGAGCCCCCTCCTGCACTCAAAACCCCTCATCCTCAGGCCCACCCCAGAGCACACACCCCTAGCCAGAGCCCTCACCCCCCCTGCACTCCAACCCCCTGCCCTAGCCAAGAGCCCCCTCTCACACTCTGAACCCCTCAGCTCTGACCCCCACCCCAGAGCTCATACCCCCTCCTGCACCCAACCTCCTGCCTCAACCCGCAGACCCATCCCACACTTCAAGTCCCTCAGCCCCACCTCCAAGCCTGGAGCCCCCACCTGCACCCCAAACCCCTCACCCCCAGCTCCACCCCAGAACCCCCATCCCCAGCCCAGAGCCTGTATCCCCCCAACCACCGCAACCCCCTGCCTCAACCCGCAGCCCCTTCCCATATTCCAAATCCCTTGGCCCCACCCCCCAGCCTGACGGCCCCTCCTGCACCCCAAATCCCTCATCCCCAGCCCCACCCCAGAGCCCAACCAGAGCAGCAGGGCCGGCTCCAGGCACCAGCCGACCAAGCACGTGCTTGGGACGGCACCTTGGAAGGGGCGGCCAATCTTCGGGTGGCAGGGGGCGCTTGGGGTTTTTTGTTTTTCTGGGTTTTTTTGGTTTGGTGGGGCGGCGCTCGAGGTTTTTTGTTTGTTTGTTTTTGTATGAGCGGCACACGGCACTGGGGGGGCGGGGGCTTTGGCGGCGCGGCGCTGGGGGTGGCGGCGGTATGGGCGGCCCGGTGTGGTGATCGGGGGGTGGGGCAGGGGTTTGGGCGGCACGGCACTCGGGTGGGGGTTTCGGCAGCGTGGCGCTGGGGGGGCAGGGGTTTTGGCGGCGTGGCGTTTGGGGGGGGGGGGGGGGGGGGGGCGGGGGGGTGCTCGGGGGGGGTGTTACGGTGGGGCGGCGCTCTTTTTTTTTGCATGGGCAGCAAAAAAGTTAGAGCAGGCCCTGCAGAGCCCTCACCGCCTCACATCTCACCCCCTGCCCCAGCCAGTGAAAGTGAGGGAGGGAGGGGGAATGTAGTGAGCGGGGGGTGGAGCCACAGGGAAGGGGCAGGGCTAGGGTGTCTGGTTTTGTGCGATTAGAATGGGGGTTCTCAAACTTCATTGCACTGCAACCCCCTTCTGACAACAAAAATTACTACATGAGACCAGGAGGGGGGAAATGAAGCCTTAGCCTACCCAAGCCCCCAATTAGGGTGGTGGGGGGCCAAAGGACTTCAGACCTTGGCGCGGGGGGCCTGTACTGTGAGCCCTGCCATCCAGGAATGAAGCCGAAGCCTGAGCCCCACAGGTTTCAGCTTTGGCCCTGGGCAGTGGGGCTCAGGCTGTGGCTCCGGGCAATGGGGCTCAGGCTTTGGCCCCAGGTGGTGGGGCCTGGGCTTTGGCTTCAGCCCCAGGCCCCAGCAAACCTAATGCCAGCCCTGGCAACCCCATGATAGGGTGATCAGATGACCCGATTTTATAGGGATAGTACTGATTTTTGGGTCTTTTTCTTATATAGGCTCCTATTACCCCCCACCCCCATCCCGATTTTTCACATTTGCTGTCTGGTCACCCTACCCCATGAAAACAGGGTCGTGACCCACTTTGGGTTCCCGACCCACAGTTTGAGAACCGCTGGATTAGAAAGTTGGCAACCCTATCCAGAATGTGTGGCATGAAGCTCCGTACCCTTTTTAGATGTACTGACAATAGTTTTAATATCAGCGCCTTCTCCAAACATCTCCACTGGCTCATTCATTTCAAGATCCAGGTGAAAACTACCATCCTAGACTGCAAGGCACTTTATGCTCTTTTTCTATTCAGGACCTCAAAATTGCCTCTCTTTGCATATCTAGAGCCTATCTTCTCTTCATCTCTTCCCACAGTTTGCATTTTCAGTTCCTGCATCTCTCCACCTCATGGATACTCCAGCTGAGATTTTTCAAAGGAGCTTTATAAACACTTTTCATTAATTGTAATGGAAGGTATATGTCTGAATCCCCTGAAAATCTCAACTTCCCTCTCTTTTTTTTTTTTTTTTTGTGTGTGGAAATCTCATATTTAGTTCCTTGCATACATTTCCTCCTTTCTCTCTTTCTTATTTGCCTTATAACTAAATGCTTTACATTTTAAATTACAAAATGTGTTCACATGCAATATGTTTTCTGTAACTTATATACTATCCAGTTTAATTCTGTAAAGCATGTTGCAGTCATGGGCGGCAGGTATCAGAGGCAAGGGGAGGCTTTGCCTCCCCAAACAGCCTAGCGTGGCCCCGCCCCTAGGCCAGAGTGCCTCCTGCAGCGACTCAGGGCCGCCAGGGCAGCTGGTGCTGGGCTGCCTGAGCACCGCGACTGCGGGCGCGGCGACCGCACTGCCCCGCCGCCCAGAGCTGCAGGTGCTGTGGCCACACTGCCCAGAGGTAGTGGGCGCTGAGGCTGTGGCACACCAGGGCTGGGGCCTTGCCCCCCCTCCCGCCCCCAGCTGTCCGGCGCTGCGGCCACAGTGGGGGTGCTTTGGGCTCCTGCGGGGGAGGGGGAGGCAGAAGGGAAAGGAGGGCCAGGGCACAAGGGGAGGGCCCGGGGGTTAGCCTTCCGAGGAGGCTGGTCACCAGCCACCCATGGTTGCAGTAGTTTTTATGAAAGATGTTACACAAAATAAAACTCTGTAGTATTGTCTCTGTGAAAATGCTGAGCAAGTTGCAACTTGCATATCTACAACTTAAAAATGATGATGTCCTGGACAGCATGTCAGAACCTTGGTACTGTGTGTTATAACCACAGCCTAAGATAGATGTTTACAGTAAAAGCAACAGCATCAGATCTCTAAATCAATATAGCGGAGTTCAGAGAGTCCTGGATAAGTAGGGTTGGTGAAATCCAAGCTTGTTCTTTATATCACACTCATTTCAATCAATGCAGCCCTTGTTGTCTGCGTAGTGAGACACCCACTTGCATTGGTATTGAAGCTCTGTTGTGTAACACAGCACCCACTTGGATTTCCTTAGTAAAACAATAAACTATTATTATTAATAACTTGTAATGTGTTCCCTGCACCCAACGCAATAGAGTTTACAAGACATGGTGTTTACTCAGTTTAAGTGGACACCCAATCCCTGTCTAGAGGCCCTGAGTATGCAGTCTGACTGCTAGTATGGGGGGTTCAAACCATGCAGTTGTACAACTTAACTGAAGGGGCAGCTGTTCAGACACTTCAGCAAAGAGGTCCTTTCTTCAGATAGTTCACTAGTCACTGGAGGGATTAACCAAAAGCAACAACAACAACAAAAAAACATTTTAAATAATCTGCCTAATACTCCTTTGCCCTCTCACTTGCTCAGCATTTAGTCACTTGTGATGGCATAGTTTCACTAGTTCTTCATTTATCAAGGAGCCTTCCAGAGCAGAGAAGGCCTGCACTAATGGAAAACACAAATAGGGAAAAATCACCTTTCCTTTTTTGGCTCAGGCTTTACACTAAAAAAGGGGCACAAGTGAAAGCCTCACTTGTTTTTATTTTGCAGGTCACTATCATCTCCAACCCCATGTCCCTGCCACCCTTGCTGTAAACTAAATATGCGGTGCAGAATCCCAGCTCGTAGGACATCTTAAAGCTGTGTACCGTGGCAACTTGCCCCACATGCTTGGGAATGGCTGTTTAGGCTGTGCCATTTTCCAAGGGGAAAACAGGGGTAGAATTACAATTCAGAGTGACTTATGAATATTAGTACAAAATAGTGTCAAACTTTTCGAAGCCATCTTTCAGACAATTTTTCATTTAAAAAAAAAAAAAGGCCCTTTGTCAATTAAAAATAAATCAACTGAAAAATTTCAACTAACTCTAGTGATTATGCAGTTTTGAACGTGGGAGAACCTGACCTGCGTACTGGCCAGGATCCTGATTGAGCAGATCTACTTTGCTGTAACAGACAGTATTAAATGCATCTGTTTGTTATAATAAATTATCCGAACCCACTACACCGTTTCATAATATGCAAAAATCTAACTGTACAGGAAAGTGAGACGTTCAGGAGGCGATTTTGGTCCCAGTCAATTAACGGCTTTAAAAGTTAAAATTGAGCTCAGTCTCATATCCTGTTGAAGTGCCTGCTTGCGTTATCATAGAGTTGTTTAGGATTACTGGGTTGGTACATTCCAGCTCCTGAATGCTGGACTGCATGCACAAGGTCCATCTACACTAGCAACATTTGTAAGTGCTTTTCCAAAGCAGCGTTACTAATGGTGTAAGCAGTTGTGTAGACTGGACACAAGTGTTTTTACCTCCGAGTTGTGTAAACTTGCTCTGAGCAGGTTAGCTGAGGTAATGGCTCTATATTATGTTGTTGATAGAGGTGCAACTGCATGATTACTGAAAAAAAAAAAAAATCTTACACTTATAGAAAATTCAGAGTTTAAAGCCAGATGAGACCATTAGATCATCTAATCTGACCTCCTGTGTCTCACAGGCCATTACATTCCACCTACTTACCCCTGTATGGAGACCAATAACTTGTTTGCCTAAAGCATATCTTCCAGAAAGGCATCCAATCTTGATATGAAGATATCAAGAGTGAGAGAGAATCCCCCATTTCCCTTGCTAGTTTGTTTCAATAGTTAATCACCCTCACTGATAAAGATTTGCATCTTATTTAAATTTGTCTGGTTTCAGTTTTCAGGCACTGGTTTCTGTTATGCCTTTCTCTGCTAAGAGCCCTTTAGTATTTGGTATTGTCTCCCTATTAAGGTACTTACATACTGTCATCAAGTCACTTCTCAATCTTCTTTTGAGAAGCTAAACAGATGAAGATCTTTAGGTCTGGCTGCAAGGCATTTGCTTGACTATAGCCATAAAAATTAGTCATTCTCCAATGTTTTAACATCCCTTTTAAAATATGGATACCAAAATTGTACGCAGTATTCTGGTATCGGTCTCACCAATGCTGTATACTTCTCTACTTCTATTCACTACTCCCTTGAATGTACATTCAAGGATCACATTAGCTCTTTTTGCCACAGGATTGCACTGGGAGCTCATGTTGAGTTGCTTGTGCTTGTCTATTATGACCCCTAAATCCTTTTCAAAGTCCCTGCTCTCCAGGATACAATTCCTCTATTCTGTAGGTATGGCCTGCATTCCTTGTTCCTAGACGTATGTTAATACAGCCAAATGCAAAGTTATACATTTTACTCGAATGGGTCTATATGACGGCCTTCTCCTTATTATATACCACTCCACCAGTCTTTGTGGCATCTGCAAATTTTACCAGCAGTGATTTTATATTTGCTTTCAGACCATTGATTAAAATGTTGAATAGCATTGGGCCTAGTACCTTTCCCCATGGAACCCCACCAGAAACACCCCCATTTGATAATGATTCCCCATTAGCTACTACTTTTTGAGATCTGTCAGTGGCACAGTGATCGGTTATTTAGAGTCACCTTTGGGCCCCTGGCATTGGTTTGTTTTGGAAACGGACATTGGAAGCAATGCTTTTAAATATACATCACATGGATTTATCAGACATAAGAAAAACAAAAGTAACACTTTGTGCCTTCTGACCTTGGAGGTGACCTATGACAAGTTTCCAAAATAAAGAAAGGGATTTACAGAGTCAACAGTAGTATAATTTTTGCAGTGGGGAGGGGTTCACGTCTTAGGGACACACTGAAAACAAAACGGCTTGGGCAGCACTTGGGTTTTGCTGGATAGATGCTTTGACAGGCACAACAGGAGTACCGTGATGTTTGCTTTGCAATAAGCACAGGGCCATTGCCATGCTGCTGGGTTTTGCCTTTCACATGACACTCAGTACTGGAAATAGGGAGCTGTGAGGAGAGAAACATTTATTTAAATAACCCGGGATTAAACAAGCTGCACCTACTGGCTGTCATGTAAGGAAATGCAAATATCTAACTCGATGAGCAATTCCTTAACTCGGAGGAGCTGAAAAATTGACAGAGCTCAGGAAGCCAAGTGCTGGCTTCTTATGAGCAAAAACTTAAGGTAGGTGGAAGCTGCAGCACAAGCAGCTAATACATAATGTGATTCAGTAAGGCCATCAGGAGCCAGATTTTTATATCCTAACTCACAGTGAGAGCATATGAGAACTCCCATTGACTTAAGGGAGCTCTTGAGTAGTAAAGTGAGACTATTGGTACCTCTGGCCACAGGAATATACCCCCATCCACCTGGCTAATTTGCAGGGATTGTCAGAGACAGCAAGTCTGTTACAAAGAGAATGCACTAGTGCAAGAGGACCCTTTGCCTCACTTTTCTCTCACACACAGTATGAGCCAGGATCCACTTTGGCTACCACCCACCAGCCTGACTGAGGTTGGCTATACTTATCCCTCTTGTGGGACTTTCAGCAAGAAGCGCTAGCAGTAGATCTGATTGGAACGGGGAGCGGGCACCTGTGTTAGCCACACCCTTCAAAGAGAGAAGAAAGGGAACCACTTGACAAGGAAACTTCCAACTTCATTTTTAATTTTAAAAGTCTGGATTACAAACATTAAAAAAATTAAAAAAATAATTTAAAAAAAAAATCACAAAAATTGATTCTTTGTCCAGTAAAAAAATAAAATTAATTAAAAAAAATCAGGAGCCCTGGTGGAATATGCCAGAGATCCCAGAAAGGGATCAGCTTTCTGACATCACATTTGGCAAGAATGGTATAGGGTTACAGCAAGAAACTCCATCAAGGCACTGAGACATCTTTATAAACATGGTAAGTCTTCTTCCCATAGTTTGTGCGTAGGAGGTAAGGTGGGGAGTTCAAGTTGCAATATGCTGCATTACAAGTAAAGTACTATATACCCTGCAAATACAACTAGGCTTTAGACTAGTTACAAACCACTGCCAAGGTCTAGCCTATCCTCCAAACTGAAATCATCTTGTTACCTGGTTTGGGGACAAGGGTAATGCAACCAGGGTTGTATTTATAGTATAGACAAGCTCTTTGGCCTCATCTGCTCTAGCCTTTATGCTCCTTCAAAAGTTTTCCACCATTGTTACTGCCCATTTATATCCAGCAGCAGTCAGAGGTGCCAGTGGCTGCTAGTAGTTTAACTATCGTGTTGTTCAGAGCTGTAGGGTTAGACAACATTGGCAGTTAAAAAGGCAATGGCTGGTCTATATCAGGACTTCCGCCACTGGTGGAGATGAACTGATGGTGCCTTCAGTGGGACCTTTTAGTGAAAAAAATGTTAGAGGGAACACAGCTTTGGAGTGAGGGGTAAGAGAAAGTTGTGGAGGTTTGAGATGAAAATCTCACAAAAGAAGGAGCTTTATAATGTGGCTGTTTCCCTTTCTGGCCTGTCCAGGCTGACAGAGAATCATGCCAACAGAAGCAATTTGAAAACACGCTTATGCTGTCCAGGATATATAGGATTTCAGAGTGTTTAGGCAGAATTAAATAGACACTTTCTAGATGAAGTAGGGATCTAGTTTAGAAAATGCAAATTATGTCCTGGGTGCATTAAACATTATTCTGATGTTTAGTCTTTGTTTAAAAACAGCTTCTCTTAATACAGTTCTCATGACTGTAGAACAGGGCCTTATACAGTCCCTCGCTTCTTGAACAGCATCAGGAGAGAATATTTGAGTCCTGGAGGATTAGTTCCTCTCCATGATTATCAGTTACACATGTAGCTTTTGTTGTGTTCGGCTGCATTCTGGACAGCAATACATTTTGCCCTGTGCTAACAGTAGGTGAAGGTGCCTAGAGGCTGTAAACATGTCCTATGGAAACACTACAGAAGTTACAATATGACTTCAATATAGTCTACAAATGATCTCATCTACTAGGAAAGAGCAGTAGAGCAAGGCATGCTAAGATGAAAGGAAGTTCCCCCCCCACACACACAACCTAGCATTAATTTCCACAAACTATCCAAGCCCCACAGCACACTGATATACCCTTGATTCACAGCAAGTTACGTGTTCTTAAGTTTCTGTCACAGGATGCCGGAAAGCAGATTTATGAAAGTTTTTCTTGAAAATGTGACCTTCCTAGCCTAGCACTGGTCATGTTCCGTGCACCATTGTGCTGGGTGATGCATCTGTGTCAGCAAATCCGTAGCTCGTTTTCCAAGCCGTAGATTTTTGCCTTCAGGTTTCTTAGCTCCCCTTGAATTTTCCGGGTTCGTCTGTTCCCTTGACGGACCTCATGCAGAATTGCGAGGTCCTGGTCTGGTCCAATGTTCATGGTCACCTAGAGAGAGAGAGAGAGAGAGAGAGAAAAAAATAAAACCAGAAAGACTTGGCCTATGGTGTATGATCTGGAGAAAGTTATGAAGAGATCAATCCTGTCCAAGGAGATTCATTGTGCCTAGCAAGGGGAAACTACAACCACAGTGTGTCTGAGCTGCCCTGACATCATACATGGAAAGGAGCCCCAGGATGGAGTGTAGATAATGTAGGGGTCTTGTTAGTATCATGTGGGTGTCCTGCAAGTGCAATGGAAGAGGGATTTCTAAAGTGTAATTGGAAATGTATCAGTAAATGGTCAGTTGTTTAACAAATCATTTCCAGTATGATTTAAAAGGACTCATTAAAATGTGACAAATTATATATTTCTTATTACCCAGCTTTTTTGTACTTAAGTTTCAATTGTAGTCCCAGGAGACATCCTCTACAGGTGGTACTGAGAAGCATATCTTGCCTTGGCAGAAGACTGCATTTGGTTATCGAATAGTTCTTTTTGATCTAAAATAACCAGAATGATTTAGGATCATGGTTGTTATGTCTAGCTTGTATGTTGTATTTTACTCATGCACCCCCTTGTGGTCAAGTATGTAATAAGAACAGGACAATACAATTAGGCTGAAATAATTGACATGGATTTGATTAACCATTTCCTTTTCTTTTCTTAATTTCTGCAAGTTAACCATTCCTTGTGGTATCATGTGAATAACCCTTCCTACGCAGGATATTCCAGAAGTCATTATATTCTATACACGACCACCTGAACTTACTTCTGCACTTTGAGCCCTAATTCTTTGCGCCAAGTACTCAGGTCTGCTCACACTGAAGTTGATGACAAAGCTCTCATTGACTTCACTGAGAGCAGAATCAATATCTAGAACCTTCAGGAGAAAAGCCAAACAGGTCTGCAACACTCCATACAGAATATACTTCTGCAGTTAATACTTGCTTCACAGTGGCGTTGGGAGAATTAGGTTAAAAGCATTAAAGAAGTAGCATAACTCAGTGCCCTAACTACATCCACTGTATAATCACACCAATCCCTAGTAATTTGGATGCCTATTCAATTAACAGCTATGAATATTTTTCTCTTCACAATATACATATAACCTGTAACTTTCCATAACACTGAAAGGTACCATATGTTACAAGTATCTAAAGGCCCAAGTGAGGAAACACAGGAATTTCCAATAACATAGGCTCCAAGGATCCAAAAATTCAACCCTCCCCTCACCCGCCCACAGGCCAATTCCATCTCAGCCCTTGCCCCAAAGATGATCAATTATTACCTTGAAGAGCTGTTTCTCTATGTCCTTCAACCTCTGCCGAAGTTGTTTGATGTCATTCTTGAAGCCCTCCACCTCCATGCTACGCCGTTTCTCCAGGGCCTCATATCGTTGGGTCATTAGCTGCAAACGCTTCCCCATCTTCTCTGAGCGCTCCTGGGGATAAGAAAGCACAATAGAATTTGTAGGGAAGGGCACCATCGACAACACAAATATGGAGAAGGGGAAATCAGACAACTCCAAGAGTTGCAAACCCATCCTGCAGCAGCAGACAGAGGATTTACCTTGAAAAGCTCTTGGCCAACATCTCCTTCTTCACGAATTCTAGCCAACTCACCCTCCAGAGCAACACACTGTTCTCGGTACATATCTGCCAATCGGTGCGCCTGTGTTAGCTGCTCCTGTAAGGACTGGAGCCCAAGAGAAAGAATTAGGATTAATAGATGCTGGAGGTAGGTAGCCAGTACACACAGCATCTCCCTCCCTAAAGAACAAAGGTGGGACGCAGGGCAATTGTCACAACTCTGTGAGTGCTCTTTGGTGGAGATATCATGACAGAAAATAACCAAATGAGTATCCCTAGAAATTGGAGTTGGCGCAGGTAGCCAGACAAGAAAGATTAGAGATCTAAGAATGCAAAAACTCCTTCAAATTACAAGAGCAACTCTGTTCAGATGAGACATTAGAGTACAAAACAAGCCTGGTTCTATCCACCATGTAGTCATTAGAACCCACAACACTTTTTTTTTTTTTAAAATAGCAAGAGTTGGTCCCACTGTCCTCAGTCAAAAATTCCTCATCTCACATTCCTCTCTCCATCTCAGGGGTGGCTGCATTTCAATGGTGGATAAAGCAATTCCTCTAGGTATATACTGTGGTTAATAAACTGTTATGGGTACATGTAATATGAGGGCAGTACAAGTTCCCATGGTTCTCCCTGCAAGTACATTAATTTGCTGAAGAAAAAAAAACATGCTGCTGGATGGGAGCAGCAGAACTGTGAGCGACGTTATTCCCAAAAAAGCAGTGTTCTCACAAGAGCAGGCAAAACACAGAGTGTGTTCTTCCTACCAGTAGTCAACAGAATTTATTCCAAAGGATGGTTGCCCATTTCATGCTTGGAAATACCTAGTCCTAATAAAGAGCCTGAGAGCTGTGCAACAATAGGTCACTTGGCAGGTGGAACAAGCTGAGGAGCTACATGCTTGTTTTGGATGTGGAAGGAGTGGGGGATATTAGTCTTGTGAGACAAAACCCCGTGGAGCGCTATTATAAACTAATAAGAGTTCTAGCTACATAGCATTTTATCTTTAAAGTCAATAAGCAACAACATCCCCTGTAAAGTGAATCTTTCTATGCCTCAGACAGCATAACAAATGTATCCCGGTATGGAGAATTCCCACTCTAAAACAGGGAACACCAGTTTCTCAGTAAAGCACCATGGTGAGATCCAATCCTAGACTCTCTCAAACCTCCATCCATAAACAGGTGGATTTCTTTTTAAAGGGAACAGCAATTACCTTGAGTTCTCCACTCTGTGCTTTCCAAATTTCACTTTCTGCTTGAGAAATTGGCTTGATGTCTCTCTCCTTCTTCTTCTCTCTCTCTGGCTCCCTGCTGATGATAAACTGATCCCTGCTTACATCAAGCTTCCTCAGCAGACAGTCCTTCTCTGCCATCCATGATTTCTCATTGGCTCGTGCATCGAACTTCAGCTGAAGGAAGTCACGCGTACTCTCATACAGCAGGTTTTGAGTCTGATGGAGCCTGAAGACAGGGGTTGCACTAGAGTAATAATATCACTGCCTTCCCCAATTCCCTTCATCTTTCACCTATATTCTCACTGGGAGTTTGAGTGGGCATGGGATGAGAGGGGCCAGGAGCTTCCCTCACATATTTTCAAGGGCCAAGCTCTCCTGGGATGAAAAAGGATTTTTAGTTAGTAATTTATTCAAATCAATCAATCTCCAATTACATCCCAAGCAACTGACCAAATACTCTGCTTTTCTGCCTATTAGGTTGTAAACCTATAGGTGATTTTTATATTCTGGGTTTCCTGCCATGATTAAACCAGAACCATTCTCTTGCACTCACTTATCTGTTAGGGTTTTGATCCTGTCCTGGTCCCTCTGATGCTGGACCTGCACTTCCTCTATGTGAATCCGTCTGTCCTCTAGCAGTGCATCAAGCTGCTCTTTGGATAACCGGGTCTGCTCTTCCATCTGAGCCTGCAGGGCCTCCACCTGGATTGGCACACAGGGAAGGCATAGAGTGAGATCCTGCACCAGGCATGCTGCCTTGCTTGAGAGCAGGGCCGGCTTTAGGGCGATTCAGCCAATTTCCCGGAATCGGGCCCTGCGCCCCTAAGAGGGCCCCGCAATGTCCCGAAGGAGCTGCCGCCGAAGTCCCGCCACTGTCTTCGGCGGCAGCTCAATCGCTGCCGCTGTCTTCGGTGGCATTTCGGTGGAGGGTCCTTCCTTCGCAACAGCGATTGAGCTGCCGCCGAAGACAGCGGTGGGACTTCGGCAGCAGTTCCTTCGAATCGAGCCCCGCAGTGCCTAAAGCCAGCCCTGCTTGAGAGTCCTGTTTAAATTCCAGGTTAGGCACAGACAGTGAGAAAACACCCCCTGCCCTATAATGCTTTATTACATACATCTAATTTCTCTGCAGGCCTTGAAGTTAGGAGCAATCTGCTTTGGCGCTCTAGAAGTTTCCTGTAACAGATTTCCCTACCTGGTGTGAGAGAGACACTTTACAAAAGGTGGATCAGATTCTTCATTCATTTCCTGCATTGGGCACAGGAAGGAAAGTGGAAGGGCAAAGGTGAATTTAAGTCCCTTTTGTGCATCACTAATTCTGGCCACTGTTGCAATTTAGAGCAGCCCTAGGGCTCTCATCATCCAAATGCTTTTCTTGTTTCATGCCAACCTTACCCCCCTTGTAAGTCCACCGCAGAGAGAGCTAAATAAATTGGGAGTAAGTGGGAGGCACTGCCAGGATAGCATAGAGTGGAGATGGGCAAGCCCAATGTAGGGATAGAGGGGATAGGCAAGCAGCATGTTTGGCTGTCATATAAACCCGTGTGACACTGTATGGAATATGTGGAACACCATATGTGGGCACCAATATTATAAAATTGCAAGGAATCTGATCAGATATGTTGTGTGAGGTATCTGCAAAAATGTTACAATTTGCCAAGTATGATAATCTGGTTTATGTTTGTATCACCTTTGTATTAGGAGTTATAGATATGTACGGTATATCTGTATTTCAAACTGGTGCTATGCATCTGGGTGACACCCCCAGACAGATTGGCATCAGCACCACCTAGCCTACTTGATGGCCCACCAAGGGACATCAGCTGTACAATAAACCAATTAAAAGATCAGGGACCACACCTGATGAGTCAGCAAGTCACGTATGGGCATGCCTATGGACAGAGAACTCTAAGGTTTTTCCATGTGCTGTGAAGCTTGTGTTTGGAATACAAGAAGTGTAAGCCTTATGGCAAAATAATATAAAAGGCAGCTGCATCCTCTCCATTTTGTCTTCAATCCTGCTTCCTACCTCTAGAATAGCTTTTCTATAACTGACGCTCTGAACAAAGGACTGAATGACCCATCCAAGCTGTGGATGTGTTCCAGAGTGACTTTCAAGCCAGCCAACTCACCAACACTGCTAAGAACCTGATACAACATGAACTTTATAGTCTGATGTATGTACCAAAATTGCTTTACCATTTAACAATTCTCATCTTGTTCTTTCTTTTATAATAAATCTTTAGTTTTAGACACTAAAGGATTTGCTGGCAGTAATACTGACCTAGTAAGGTGACAGGTTTCAGTGGTCGCCGTGTTTGTTTTTTTTTCCTGATACAGACTAACAAACCAAGGAGTCCTTGTGGTGTCTCTAACGTGCCACAAGGATGCCTCGTGGTTTTTTTTGACCTAGTAAGGTGGCTGTCTCTTTGGGTCAGAAGAACATTTTGTATATGTGAGCAGAGTTTTGAAATAACTCCTCATTGTACTGGACCAAGGTGCTGATTGGGAGCCAGAGAACTGGAATGCAGTAAGAGGGCTGTGTGATTCCTTCCTCCCCCCAACTCCCGCGATAACTAATGTGGGGGATCAATCAGAAGCACAGTTTGTGACGGATTGGTGAGTGGTATCCACCAATCTTTGGGAGAATCTGCTCTCCCTTTTGCAGCGTGCCCTGACCTTGCCATTTCCAGTGAAGGCACCCCTATGTCACCACAGGTCACACCATGCACAGGCAGAAGTTGCATCTGTTGATCAGTAAATGCTCTTTTACCTGCAGTAAGAGTGTTTGGTTGTCTCTGTGATATCTCTCAGGACTTTCTGGTTTCTCTCCTTTTGCTGCTGGCTTTGATGTGCTTCTTTTAGTGCCGGCTGCAGAGAACAAGATTAATTGAGATAACTACTACTCTACTCCTTTCTCCTAGCCTACGTGTGAGACTTTGCCCAGCAGGGAATATTGTAGGTGTGCTGGCTGGCCTGAAGGAAAAGGAAAGGAAGAGCTTGCAGCTACTGCACCACAGCATCTTCCAGCAGGAGTCACTGCAGAAAACATTCTAGCACTGGCTTTGGGGAGCTCATGGTGACTGCACCCTCTTTACACATCCAGCGCTATCGTGATATTTAGCCACCCCCCAGATACTTGTCGTCTTGGCTGGTATGGAAAGTCACTTTTGGGGTACCTGTTCTGGAAGTGTAAGTATCGCTCCGTTCATGTGGATCCCTGGATTTGACTGGTTTTTGAGGAACGGTGACCTAGAGGAGCAAAAACAGATCTGTTACCTGAACGTCCTGCATTTGGTTCTCTGAGCCCAGTCATCAAGAATGAACGCTAGAGTGTGTGGAAAAAGACTTAAAAGAGCAGCATGCCCATCGGTGCAGCAGGAGCAAGGTAAAGACATTTGCAAAAGAAATACCAGCATTGAGAGCAGATGTCCGCTACGATGGGGCTGCTTGAACGTTACATTTTCCACCTCTTACACCATTGTATAGTTCTCAATGATTGGGGATTGGTGACTTCAATGGGAACAGGATTAGGCCTTTAGCATAAGACCGAGCATTCAGATGTGTGAGGGAAAGGAGAAGCAACAGTGTGCTTTCTTCTCCACTTACCCTCTTGCCAGCTGGCGCACTGAGAAACATAGGTACAACAAATCTACATATACCCATCCACTTAAACCCAGGAAAAAATCAAAGGCAAGAACTAACTGCTTGGTACAGCTATGGATCCTGATCTAACTTGTGTGCGGAGATCCACTCAATGCAAGAAAAAGCGGCCATTAGGGAGCTGACACAGTTCCCTCATTCTCATGGCACTTCTGCAATGGCTCCAGCTTCAGTGTTTACACCAGCTGGCCACAATCCCCAAGACACAGTATGCCAGTAAGGATTTAGCTCTGGACATGTCCCTTCCCCACTCCCTCTGCCAGGGAGTTCAACTATCCGAACCAACTGAGAGCTCCCGCACACCAAAGAAAATTCAGGGCTGCTTTCAAGGGCTTTTGCACAACCTGAGCAGGGCAGATGGCAGCAAGCAACCTTTAAAAGCTTTTTTTTGTTTGTTTGTTTGTTTTAAAGCAGATTACGCAACTGGGAGCCAATCACGCTCTCCGGCGGAAAATTAAAACAAAAAACAAACAAACAAACAAAAAAAGCAGAAGCCCAGCCCCCATGGGCAAGCCCCAAAACAAGCAACACAACACACTACTTAAAGAAATGAATAGGCAATTACATACACAAAAGAAGCCTATATAGGCTTGATGGGCGCCACTTGGCAGCCTGCAGGAGGGACTAGACAACAGCAGAGAATGTGGCCCATTATTTCAAGTCTCACTCTGCACCCTCACATCACAGGATGCCCTGGTTTTGCCCCCCCTTCATGCCCTGAATCACAGTCGTGACCTTTCTGGTCAAACAGGACTTGTGTATGGGACTTCAGATCCATATACACACTGCTGCAGAGAGTCACCACTCTTGAAACCTGTCACACTTACTCTCCTGGAGGACAACATACTTCCTTTGCAGCTCTCCTGCGCAGCAAATGAAACCCGAATTTCTCAGCACTAACTACCAAGACAGAGGGAAGGCCTCACTCTTTGTCTTGACTCCCAGCACTAGTTTATTACAGCACATATCAGACCAACACAGAGCCAGCTGAATTTCAAACATCCACGTTTTCTGGCAACACTCTCCATAGTTCTGTTTTGTCTCTTTGGCTCCTCAGTGGCAACTCACTGTGTGGAGCTTCTAGGGGCTGAACCCAAAGCAAAATCTGCCAGAGAAGTGGCAAACAGGCTATTCCCAATGAATGGTCTTACCTTGTGTGGAGGCTCCTTATGAAAATAGGTAATTTCTCCTGTGTCTGTTCCCACCAAAGCCAAGAGATGCTGAATCTTTTTTCTGTCTTCTAGCTCCCTGGAATTCATGGAGAAGCATCAGCACATTTCTATTCCAAAATGCATCAAGCCTGTACTCTCTCTAGAGGTTGTTACTGTAGTTAAAGGAGCAGCTCTAGCCTGTTCTTCAGATTGTCACAGCCCATGAGACAATGTTGTCCTTAAGCCAGACTGCTAGAGACCCAGTTAACACTGAAGATGCATGGGAGGAGTTTCCAGTTCTGCTGGTGCAGTGAGGAATTCCCCTTTTAGTACAGCCTGACAGTGGTACATGGGCTTATATAGGGATGGCAGATGCTGAAAGGACAGGGTCTGTGAATTTATTAATAAAAAGCTCATAGTCCAGGGGGAATATGACCTAGTTAGGAAGATTCAGAAGACTGAGAACCTCCTTTGCCTTAGAAGCCCATGTATTCCACCACAATCTGGAACTTGATGGATATACAAGATTTTAGGCACCCCTTTGAGGGTGCACAAGAACACTACCCACCACACATAAAAGGAGACCCCATCAAGCCAACCAAAAACTGCTGAGATTAATTCCCAGCCAGAGTTCAGAAGCATCTTAGGGAGGCATGTGCTTCTGAGAGCTAATTTGGTGCAGCTGAATCTATTCAGGCTCATTACCTTAAGAAAGACAAACAGGGGGTGTCGACCAGAAGATAAAACAGGTAGCTCTAGGGAAAACAGAGGTCTGTGTTTTCTATGCGTTTCCTGCTTCTAAAACTGCAGAGAGGAAATGCAGCTAAAGAATTATGCCAAGCTCATGTTAAGTTGAGTTAAACCAGAACCTCCAAGCTGAAGTAGGTAATTTTGTGATCGAACCTGACCCTTTGGTAAACTTTTGCTCTTTGTTATACCCCAGCCCTGTTTTGTGGGCCTATATTCTGCAGCAAGATCCTTGGATCCTCGGTTTCTCTGGTACAGCAGACTAGGAGTCCTGCAGCAGAGTCATTTCACTTTTTTTTAAAAAGGAAGTTTGTAATAATTGGATAATAGTCAGTACAGTAGATCCCCATAGAAGGGAGAAGCAACAGCAGCATTTCTTTTGTCCAGTTCAGCATTTGGGAAGATTTTATAGGGCCTGATCCTCAGAAGTGTGGCACACCTGCAATTTCCACTGATTTTAGACCCATAGTGAGATTAATAACAACTTGTATTATAGTGCCTAGGTGCTCCAGTTACAGAGCAGGACACTGGAATGTGCTGTACAGACACAGAACAAAAAGCTTTCAAGATGGCTCTACTAATTCATGTGGCTTCCAGAAACACTACCTGCCCATGAGAAACAGCTAAGAAAACTCTTCCCCCCCACCATCTCCATCCCTATCCCCTCCCAGCTTCGCACCTGATTTTCAGCCGGTCATTCTCAGCATAGAGGCGCAGCACATGTTCCCTCTCCTGGAAGAGGTAAACTTGCATGTCACTCAAAGCCTTCTGTAACTCTGCAATCTCCTGTTCCCGTTGACGCATTTCCCACTGTAGTTTGTGCTATGGAGAGAAAACAGGGCATGTGAAATGATACTAAGCATCTGACAACAGAGACAAAGAGCAGCTTTTGCCTCAGATGACCCTAGCCTGCATCTAAAACTAGCAGCTGTTTGTGTCAAATGACTAGGATTGGCAGAATTTGCTGTTTGTTTTTTATAATTGATGAATACCCCTGAATTTTATTTTTATCAATTTAAGAGTTTTCACGGTTGAGCAAAATTATGTTTTAAAGCATTTTTTTTCAATTTTTATCACTTAATTTTTCACAGTTGCGGGAGCTTATGGGGATGGGGCAGGTCAGACAATAATTTGAGGACAGTAGACATTGAGATTCAAAACATCAATGATCATCATATGTCAAAACATACAAAGTAAACAGCCTTAAATCAAACTAACAAGTTCTCAAGTGGCATTTTTCTTACTTTGCCTATCTGTAAATTTTGATCATTGATGGAAATATTTTTTTCATCGGTTTGTGTGTGTACCCTGAAATAGATTTATCAATATTTACTGATAAAACCCCAATTCTTCCAAGTTCACAAATGCCTGACTTAAATTGGACCACCAAACTTTAACCAGCAGAGGGCAGTATTGGCAGCTTGTCTGGAGAAGACTTTTCAACAGTGAGCAACTCCCACCATGCAATGCTCTGCCTTGATGCTTGATGGAGCAACCTATCCTAGATGTTATTCTCAAAAACCTCCCCTGGGTTAAGGTTGGGGTACTGCAGGGTTTAATAATAAGCATTCTGACCAATTACAAAATTGGTTCAGCGATCATGGTTTTCATGGGGGAGAAGTAACTAACTCATCAGAAGAGCATTCCTGTAGGAGAGGGACCTGGGAGACCTGCAATGTTTGGCGCTTTTCCCCGCTTTGACCCAGATGTGCAGCTGAGATATTTCCTACATCTCCTGAGGGTTCTCAGTCTGTTTCAGAGATGGCTGATTCACGAGCAGCTCAGTGTATAATGTTTTAAAAGGTGGTCACTCCTCTCCCAGCTACCTCCTCAGTAGAAAAAGTGCCAATTTTACAGGACACAGCAACACAACCACCCTGTGACTGATGTAATGAAGCATTAGGAGATCATCCTGCTTGTTAGAAGAGGCTCCATTTTGTAGTATAGTTTTTACTTAGATTATAAGCTCTTTGGGCCAGGAACCACTTTTATTTTGTTTTTACAGCACCTAGCACAATGAGGTCATGGTCCATGACTGGGGCCTCCAGGTGCTACTGCAATATAAATAAAGTCTGTCCCAATAAAATGCTCATTAATTTTGGCCAAATGACCATTCACTCACTCTTCACAGGTCCACTGTGGAGTGCAGGGCAAAGGAAAAGGGTAGTGCAACAGACCAGGTGAACATCTAACCCAGTGTTCAAAGGTTAAGAAAACTCCAAACAGCATAAAGGCTTCCCACAAGTAGAGCCCAATAAACTAAAACAAAAGGACTTCTCTCAGTAAGCATTTCTCCTCCACTGGCTCTTAAATTGGGAAACCAGATGGCAAGAATTCACCCACTTCTAGTGGTTCAAGACATAGTGATTCCCCTTCAGCTCAGTCCTGCCACATTCCCCAGCAATTCCCTTCATGAATTATGTCAGCGATGTTAAATCTTCAACTAAAGGAGAGTATTAACCCTTTCTCTGCCAACCAACGGTGTATATATATAGTCCATCACCAGTAAGCTATTTACCTGCTCATCATATGTTCCTTTGTATCTCTCTAGCCTTCTCAAAAGGTCCTCGTGTTCTTCATCAAACTCAGCGATCTTCTTGCGATAGTATTCCAGCAGCTCCCGGGAGGGACGGAGGAAGGCCAGGCGCTCACTGATGGAAGGGAGAGGAGTAGAATCCCCCTGACTTGGAGTTGGAGAATTGGTGTATCTGGATGAGACACGGGGGGCTGCCAATCTGGACAGAATGGTGGAACACACACACACACAAAAATAGGTTTCAGAGTGGTAGCAGTATTAGTCTTTATCAGCAAAAACAACAAGGAGTCCTTGTGGCACCTTAGAGACTAGGGTTTTAGCCCACGAAAGCTTATGCCCAAATACATTTGTTAGTCTCTAAGGTGCCACAAGGACACAAAAAAATGTTGCTAAAATAATGAAGATGAAGGAACCAATGGCCATTCATTCATACAAGCTCACAGTACCTTACAATGGTGACTGTTCTTGCGGCAGAACTACTTTCTCAGACAAAGTTTGAGCTCCACACAATAACTGCACTAGAATAATGTTAAAAATCTGATTTCAAGGAAATAACCTTTTTTAAAAAAAAAAAAGGAAACAAAACTGTATTTAGCTTTAGTACTACAATACATTTAGTTCACATCTTCTCTGCCTCCAACACTCTGAGCTCAACATTACTAAAACAGGATGTGTGGCATTTTGGAGATACAAAAGCTTATGTCCAAATAAATCTGTTAGTCTTTAAGATGCCACCAGACTCCTTGTTGATTTTGTGAATTCAGACTAACATGGCTACCCCCGATACTTAATGTGGAACTATGCAGTGTTTTTGTAGCAGTATTGGATATTAGAGACAAAGGTGGGTGAGGTAATATTTTTTATTGGACCAATTTCTGTTGGTGAGAGAGACAAGCTTTCGAGCTCCATAGAACTCTTCCTCAGGTGTGGGAAAGGTACTCGGGATTTATGGTTTATTACAATAATCTGTAAACCACTAACCCCCCTTTCTGTGTTATGGCTACAGGGGTGTTAACAGGCTGCTTCACCTTGAATGGTCCCTTAAAATATGTGCTAACTTCTTATGCTAAATTATCAGTTTGATCTTGTATTTAGTTGTGAAGCTCTTAGTACCTTTCCCAGACATGAAAAAAAGAGCTTGGTGTAGCTCAAAAGCTTCTCTCTCACCAACAGAAGTTGGTCCAAAAAAAGATATTACCTCACCTACCTTGTCTCTTTAGTGTGGAACTGTTTGCCCACCCAAGTGTGGTGGGAAGGGAGGTGCCTATTGGAGGAAAAGGGTGGGTGGTGTTTTTTTGTGAGAGAAGAGTCAAGGGGAATGGGACAAGGTTGCTGGGGAGGGGTATCTGAGAAAAAGCAGGGGCAGAGAAAGAATAAGGGTTACCGGGGGTAGTAAACAAGTCTGCTTCTAGACAGAAACACAAAAAAACAGACACTGGATAGAGAATAAACACACAGAGGAAAAAGATGTGAGGTTCCAGTAAGCCATGTCAGTCTGTAGGGAAAGATGTCAGAGGTGACAGTATCAGAGCACTGAAGTGAAGGAGGAGTAGGGAGAGAAGAAAACTCCATTCAATCAGAAAAGATGTCTGACTGCTGAGTCTAATGTACATTCTCAGGGTCCTACTGGATTATCACTGCTGCTTGACACAACAGCAGCTAGAAATTTCTTTACAAGTTCCGGTTCAACAGGACTCATAGATTTTAAAGTCAGAAGGGACCATTATGATCATCTGGTCTGACCTCCCGCAAGACTGCATCCTTTCTTTTAATCTGCACAGAAATAAAACTCTCACACTCTGACAGCGTGGGAAAGAGAGAAAGTTTTAAATGTGTGTATTTGGCACCTAAATAGGATATTTAGGGATACACTAACATCACACATATATGTCAGCATGCAAAATCCACCTGCAATTGTGATTCTAAATTTTGGCACAAAAACTGAGCTTTGTGAATCATTAATTTGTAAATTTGGAATGTGTTTGAGCAAGTGCAAGTGTAGATGTGCATCTATACACAAACCTCAGGCTTCGCTCTGAAAACTTGGCCCTTAGTAGCCATGTTGAGTAGACTGCCTTGGTTTTCAGATGTCAACTTAAAAGGACTAAGAATAAGAAAGCAGCTTAACTAAGTAATTATTTGCTAAACAAATCCATTGCCAGAACCTGGCTGGATGCTTAGACCTCAAGAGCCAGCCAGATGCGTCATGAATGCATGAGACCAAAGTGATGGTGACACTAATGGGAACATCTAGAGACCTGTTATCACTACTGCTGCTCACAACAGGTTTTTGATATATTAGAAACCTGAGAAATTCAAGACCTTTAATCGCCAGACATTGTAGATGAGTGCTGAAGATACATTAATACAACCATTTTGTATAGCAGCTTTCACACCAACTGTATATGAAATTGCTTTAGAGTTAAATAATAGTTATAGACAAACAATAGCAAAGGGAGAAAATAAATATAATTATGGGTAAAAAAAATTGTTTTAAATTATTTGAATTAGAGTACTGTTGAGGAGTTGCAGAGGAGAAGACTCTCATAGCAACAGTGATAACACTATGGGATAGCAGAGATTGGACGCTGGCCTTAGACCAGTGTAACGAGTGGAAAAGGAAGATTGGAGCTATGCAATATGATGGAGGTTAGAGCTAGTCCCAGGAGAGCAATTTAGAAGCTAAATGAAGGGAGGCAGTGGAGCTGTTTGAGAATAGCAGCAGTCATACTCACCTTTTGGAGGTGGGGGACATTCCTGGAGAGGAATCCATGGTGCTCACTCCACCACCTACAGAAGTGACAACAATGTACATTTTAGGAGCAGAGAGCAT
The DNA here is from genome assembly GCF_013100865.1 of Trachemys scripta elegans. NCBI lineage: Eukaryota > Metazoa > Chordata > Testudines > Emydidae > Trachemys > Trachemys scripta. The sequence goes on along the minus strand of NC_048298.1, from coordinate 106,786,793 downwards.
ATGGCCAGCTAGGCCGGAAAAACATATCAACACCTCTCTAGTGACCTGTATGGAATCGGGGTCCCTGGTAGAACAATGACTAAGACTGTGCCAAACATGCCCAGTGATGTTTAAAAACCACTGACTGGGCAGGATTTTTGCAGTTCCTTCTCAATTGCATGAAACTGGTCCCTAGATTCCTGGGGGGGAGGGAGGGAGAAACCCAAACACCTGTGAAACAGTTAGGATTTGCACTCAAAATAAAATAAAATAAAAAAATCCCTATAGCTATTGAGAGCAAACACCTTGCACTTTCTAGAGTTCTGAATTTTCCTATATTTCAAATTGTCCTGTCCTGCCCTGCCAGCTGGTCCCTACCCCGCATCCCCAGCAGCGCCCTGCCAGCTGGTCCCTACCCCGCGCCCCCAATAGCGCCCTGACAGCCGGTCCCTACCCCCCGCTCGCCCAGCAAACCAGTCGGTGCCCCCCGCCCCCAACAGCGCCCTGCCAGCCAATCTGTGCCCCGCGCCACAACAGCGTCCCCCCCAGCTCCACCAGCCGGGATGGGTCTACAGGAGCCAGACCCCGCTTCCCCCACCCTTTGCCGCCTCCCAGCTACGATCCCAGAGCGGCGCCCTCGCCCACCGAAGCGCGAACCCAAGCGCCAGCTGCTGCTCAACGGAAAAGAGCCCCACCAAACAGCGAGGCGGCGCCAGCGGCAGCCAACCACAAGCTGCTGCCGCGTTCGGGTCCGCTCCGGCCCGCTCGCCGCGTGGCCGGGCCAGCTCTGCGCAAGGCTCTCTGGGAAGCGTAGTTCTCAGAGCACTCCCTGGGTGCGTGCGGGAGACCGGTGCTCACAAGGCAGAACTGGGCGCCGTGCGTGTACTTAGGAATCGTATGTTGGGGCTACGTGCGTACCTTATCTCTAGTTGCTACCTGAATGCGTTGGAACAGACAGGAAACGGTGGAAATGAAAAAACAGTGTAGGTGAAAAGAAAAAAAAAACTGGAATTTCTGTTCCCCTTAGTGTGTAGAAATTTTGAACTTTTCCAAATTTCCCGATCAGCTCTAATTTATGTTAAAATGTTACCATGTACTGGTCTATGCAAGCTGTGGTGTGATGGTGATCTCTCTTGCCTTTGCATGCACTCACTTTATTTCTTGACGAGGGATAGTTCCAGTTTTAGAACTAGTTACTAGCCAGCCTTGCACAACATACATCCTAATTTTAATATATATTGATTCAGTGTCATATACACTATACTCTTAAGTACATTATTATTAATACCATATGTGAGTAGTGTTGTCTCTATAAATATTAGTGATTAGGATAAGACCTTCATGAAGAATATATTGGGGGCTTTTTTAAAATACTTTTCTCTTTCCTTTCAGAGTAGCAGCCGTGTTAGTCTGTATCCGCAAAAAGAACAGGAGTACTTATGGCACCTTAGAGACTAACAAATTTATTAGAGCATAAGCTTTCGTGGACTATAGCCCACTTCTTCTCTTTCCTTTTATACTTTCATGGGTCTGATCCAGTATGGCAATTCCTAGGTTCCTCACAAAGCCATCAGTTGTTAAATAATAGAAAATATTACTTGTGTACATGAGTAGGATAAATCACAGTGTACACTTACTGTAGCATAATGTATCTCACCTACTATTTCTTTCAAAGTGACCAGATGTTAATTATTAAGGCTGCAGAATTGGATTCTTGCTGTCTCTTGCCAGAAAAAGCTGAGCAGTTGCATGGGCTCTAGAACAATTTGTATAGTGAGGATGCTAGAAGCCCATGTACCAAACTGTAATCCCTGTATATGATGGAAACCTTTTCAAGCCAGGAGGTGCAGCAGCACTCCTCGTTCCAGCACCTGTAGTCAGTTGGTAAAAGAGAAAAGAAGATTGTAATATCCTGGCAACATTTGTCTAAATGATGCATCTCTGTATGCACTAGCAAAACCCAATGTATTTTAAACTTTGTGTATTAGAGGCCCCAGCCGCTGGAGATTTTGGAAGCTTCTTCTGAAAGCCCCCCAAATATTCTACATGTAGCTTTCTTAAAAAAAAAAAAAAAAAAAAAAAACAAAAAAAAACACCAATCTTGTTGTCAGTTGGAGGCCCTGGTCCATTTTGCTAGAAGGGAATCCGAGGTGCTGGATGCTCCTATGATGGAGTAGGAACTTAGGATAGAGACTGACAGGGGAAGAGTTAACCTCGCCTTCTGGGTAGAGGCAGGACCAGTGGACTGTCATGAGCAGAGGGTTTTACATGGTAGCAAAGCTCAGCCTTCTGAGGGGAATTAATGAATACAAGAACCATGATGGAAAATCCTCACCTAATCACTAGCAAACAAATTATATGGTTTAAATTCAACTCAAAGAGAAAAGGCTCATGCTTTAATGGTCAGAGATCCCAAGTTCAAATGTCATAGTTTATGGATTGTTTAGGTCATTAGTTCTCAACTTTTGTAGTGGTGACCTTTTTCACATAGGAAGGCTCTGAATGCAATCCTCCTTAAATATATAAAAAAGGGTTTTTAATTTATTACCTCCAGCATTTATAATGGTGTTAAGTGGGGTTTGGGGTGGAGACTGACAGCTTGTGACACCCCATATAATACCCTCACAACACCCTGAGGGGTCCTGACCCCCAGTTTGAGAACTCCTGATTGAGGTGTTACTTTTGCACCCCTCAACCAGTGCTTTGTTATTTTCACAGTCTGAGGCTCACTTCTCATAAAATATTTAACCTTCTAATGTAAGTATGCAGGAAAAATTGCAAGTTTCCAAACCAGCTTTGTTTCTTAACCCCTTTCTTAAATATTACAATCAAAACTTAATGTACTTACAAAACTGAGTTTTGTCAGATCACTCCCCCCCCACCCCCCCAACAAAACCCAGACTGACAAACAAGACAACAGGAAAGTGGAAGAGGAAGAAAGAACAGATGCTTTTTTTAAACGGTTGACTATTAGCTGGCTAGTGATCGTTGCCAGCTGCAGGCTGGAGTTGTACTGTCCTTCTGATATGCAGAGTTCTCTAGGTCATCTGAGGTCAGGTTGGAAAGGCTAGATCAGAGATGAAATCCTACAGCCTGACAGTTTCCTCTTCTCTCCCAGGGGAAGGAGACAATGCAGGTAGCCTCACATGAGCAAAAAAACCACAAACAAGTCCACAAATGTATCACTGGCTTGTGTGCATTGATAATATTTGATCAACACCATGGCCTAAGGTTCAATAAGAAACACTAAATTGGAGGAGAAAGTTAGGGGAAGCAAAATTAAAAGAGAGAGACAAGGCAAACTGCCCTTTCCAAGTTATTCTGGGGTTCATATATCTCAGTCCATCAATTTAGAACTGCTATGCTGCTCACAGTAGTCTTTTCCAGAGAGCTCCACTAGTCTTTTAACCCAAACATTTTAAATCAAAACCAAAACAACCTTGAGCAGTCTCAAAACATATCCACTAGCAACCAGCTCTCAAAAACAAGATAATCACACATATTGGGTCCTATCTAGCATGATTTTTAGTTCAGTGATTTTAGACTTCCCAAGTGTCCCAAGGGTCTTTCATCTATTATATTCTCTCTCTGAGGTCAGCTATGTTGGTTGGTCTGTTGACACAACAGACCCCAGGGGGAGTAGAGAATGATTCATCTATACACCCACCTCCCAAGAAAGCATCTAGTGTAGCTCCTGAGGAACAGCTAAGAAGCTCAACAGAAGCACCTGCACCCCCCTCCCCATGGAACGGTTTACTAGGGTGGGATGGGGTTGTTTCTCTCTTGAGAGAGACACAGCTGATGGTGGGTATCATATACACAGCCAAACTCATCAGAAGTTGGGGCAGCCTTGTGAACAGGGGGGAGGGAAGGGGGAAAACAACCCTCTGCAAAATTATAGGTAGGTAGCAATGCCAGTAGTTAAGATTGCCTAACATTTTCTATTATAAGATCTTTATCAAGTTTAACTGTTTGGACTTAAGGTGTCTGCTTCAGGCTGAATGTTTAGGGAAAGTTTCAGTATAAATGATTAAATGGTTCAGACTAGGAGAAAAATATATTGTTTTGCCCATTTTAAATTCTTACAACTATTGTTGGGAAGTACTAGTGTCTCCATACACTGGAATTGAAATTGGCAGGGGTGACCTTTGTGTCATGAATGTGTTTTTTGCTGTCCCTGTGAAAACACACCTATACCACAATATAACGCAACCTGATATAACATGAATTCAGATACAACACGGTAAAGCAATGTTCAGGGTGTGGGGCGGTGTGTGCTGCGGACTCTGGTAGATCAAAGTAATTTCGATATAACGTGGTTTCACCTATAACGTGGTAAGATTTTTTTGGCTCCCGAGGACAGTGTTGTATCGGGGTAGAGATGTATAGGTGTTTTTTCCACAGGGATAGCCAAAAAAAAAAACCCAAACACACACACACACACACACTCCTGGTATAAGCCTTTCAAGGTATAAGCCTTTCAAAAAAGTCTCCATTAGGACATATTCAGTAGAGACCTGTTAGAATTTAGCTGCCAAATTCTGTGAAGATTCCGTCTCAGAATTCCCTCTGTACTGAGCATGCTCCAGCCCAGGATGTAGGAGGCTGAGTAGGACTACGTCTTAAATTGCTGTTCCTGGCTGCAAGGTGACTGGGACCCAGTGTGGGGAGACAGATCGGATGAGGAGCTGGAATAGTCTTGTGGGGGAGACTGGGACTGGCTAGGTGAGGATCCCTGCCTTATTCAGTGCATTAGATGGATGGTACTCTGGGTAGGCATCAGGACTGTGTAGTGAAGAAAGTTGTCTATAGGACCCTGCTTCCTGTGTTGCAGAAGTTGGTAAGTATATAGTCAGGGTTGGCTTTAGGCTGATTCGCCTGATACCCCAGAATTGGGCCCCCACGCCTTAGGTGCCTTTTAAATTTAATTTTTTTAAACTCACCTTAGTGGCGGTCCGCTCTGGGGTCTTCGGTGGCCCCGCTCTCCTGGCCAGAGCGCCGGCCGAAGCGCAGCAAGCCCTGTGGCCCTGCTCTCCCAGCTGGAGCTCCGGCCAGAGCGCAGCAGCCCTGTGGCCCCGCAACCCTGCCTGAAGCACGGCTGTCCCATGGCCCCACGACCCCGGCTGAAACACTGCAAGCCCTGCGGCTCCGCTCTCCCGGCTGGAGCGCAGCGGCTCCACGACCCCAGCCGGAGCTCGGCAAGCCCCGTGGACTCCCCCCCAGCTGGCAATCTGAAGTGCTGCTGAAGACTGGGAGCGCTGCCCGGTGAGTACAAACCCCAGGAATCAGGGCCCGCACTTGCCAAAGCCGGCTTTGTATATAGTGGGTCTGGGGCAATATGTTGAACCATGAGAATAAAATACTGAACTGCTCATTCAATGGGCACTCTCAGTCCTGTGCTCTAAATGAAGTAGGGAACTGACTGGTGGAAAAAATAGTATGTGATCATGCAATTAAGACTTTATCCTGCATATGCATAAGGGAGCCAAATTAAAGTTGCAAAGGCAATCTTAATTCTGGCACATCCTAGCTTTTGAGCAATTGATAGAATCCCATGAAATTTGTTATTTTAAAACTATTCAGTCATTTTTGAATTTCATATTATTTTGTTTTACTCTGCCCATAGAGGGCCAGGTGGCTCTGGGGGCAGGAGGTAGGGTGACCAGATAGCAAGTGTGAAAAATCAGCAGATGGCATGGGGATAACAGGTGCTTATACAAGTGCCAGCAAGTTAAAAAGTATGGATTGGATGAATGGACTATAAGGTGGATAGAAAGTTGGCTAGATTGTCAGGCTCAACGGATAGTGATCAACAGCTCGATGTCGAGTTGGCAGCCGGTATCAAGCAGAGTGTCCCAGGGGTCAGTCCTGGGGCTGGTTTTGTTTAACATCTTTATTAATGATCTGGATGGTGGGATTATTTGCACCCTCAGCAAGTTTTCAGATGACACAAAGCTGGGAGGAGAGGTAGATACAATGGAGGGTACTGATAGGGTCCAAAGCGACCTAGACAAATTGGAGGACTGGGCCAAAAGAAATCTGATGAAGTTCAGCAAGAACAAGTGCAGAGTTCTGCACTTAGGAAGAATCCCATGCACTGCTACAGGCTGGGGACCGACTGGCTAAACAGCAGTTCTGCAGAAAAGGACTTGAGGATTACAGTGGACGAGAAGTTGCATATGAGTCAGCAGTGTGCCCTTGTTGCCAAAAAAGGCTAATGGCATATTGGGCTGTATTAGTAGGAGCATTGCCAGCTGATCGAGGGAAGTGATTATTCCCCTCTATTCAGCACTGGTGAGGGCACACCTGGAGTATTGCATCCAGTTTTGGTCCCACTACAGAAGGGATGTGAACCAGTTGGAGAGAGTCCAGCAGAGGGCAACAAAAGTGGTTAAACAGCTGGGACACATGACTTATGAAGCGAGGCTGAGGGAAACTGGGGTTATTTAGTCTGCAGAAGTGAAGAGTGAGGGGGGATTTGATAGCAGCCTTCAATTACATGATGGGGGGTTCCAAAGAGGATGGAGGTCGGCTGTTCTCAGTGGTGCAGATGACAGAAAAGAAGCAATATCTTAAGTTGCAGTGGGGAGGTCTAGGTTGGATTTTAGGAAACACTACTTCACTAGGAGGGTGGTGGAATCGCCATCCTTAAAGGTTTTTAAGGCCCAGCCTGACAAAGCCCTGGCTGGGATGATTTAGTTGGTGTTGGTCCTTGTGACAGGGTTGGGACTCACCACCATGGCACCTCCTGCTGGTCATCTTCAGGAATTAGCTCAGTCCAGTGGAGTGCCCCTTGCTGGTGGTGTCCCATCCATCATCTGTTCTTCACTGGTATCTGGACCTGTATTGCTTCCCACTCAGTAGAATCCTCTTCAGGCCACTGCCCTCTGGCAGTACCCCCTATAGTCCATCCTCACCCCCTTCTCAGGGGGCGGTGTGTGTTTGTTCAGCAATCCTTGCACTGGCCTCAGTGGCCAACCACAACCTCCAAAGTCTAGCCCCTTGTCTCAAGGGCTGGTTGCAGTTTGTCTCAGCCACCCTACTACATGGCCAGGTGCAGTACAGGGGGCGGGGTAAAAGAAGAGACCCAGGCCCACCAACTACTCTGGGTCCCAACCCAGGGACCCTCTAGTGGCAGCCTCCCTGCCCTCTTTTTCTCCCCTTGTCCAGCTGTCCCTAGGCCACTTCCCCTCTGGCCCCTTACACCCTCTAGGCCCTTTCTCTCCAGGCCCACAGTCTGGCAGGTTTTGGGCCAGAGCCCTACTATGTTCCCCCTTAGTCTGCCCAGCACTGCTCTGTCCAAAGTGCTAATCTCCTGCACTGGAGACAGACCTTCCCCTATGAAGGTCTGGGACAGGCTACCTACTGCTCGTCTGGGCAGCCTTTATATAGGGCCTAGCCTAGCCCTGATTGGCTGGCTCTAAGTTCGGCCCTGATTGGCTCTCAGTAAGCCCTTTCCAGATTGGCTGCCAGCCTGTGCAGCCACTCTGGCCTACTCTAGCCCCCTCTCACATGGGGTTGGGGCACTCGCCCCACCACAGTCCTCCTGAGGTCTCTTCCAACCCTAATATTCTATGATTCTAAAACAAAGCCCCGAATATTGGGACTGTTCCTATACAACTGGGACATCTGGTCACCCTAGTGGGAGGCCTGGGAGCCCTGTGGGACAGGAGGGGTAAGAGTCACAGTTGTACGATGAGTTTTTCATTTTATGAGTTCTCTTTCATTTTATGTCACATTTGCAAAAAACATGATGCTCTAGTGATTGATTTAGCAACCTTACCGTTCTCTAATGTAGCTTTTTGTGTTTAATGGGCTAGAGGACAAGTGACTATGTGTGACATGCTGCAGGTGAGCTCAGATGGTTAGTCATCTACTAGCACTCTTGAGGTCTCTACTTGCTTGTTGGATTGAGAGCCACTAGCAGTCCTACTTTGCTCCCCACTTGGCATCCTTTGATCTACACTGAAGGGAAGGAGAGAGGAGATGGGGCCTATGAGTGTCCCCTTATCCGCCAGGACCTCTCTCTCTTCTAGGCTGATCTTACTCTGGGAGAGGACTTGGGGATGGGAATACTCAAAGGATTTGTCCCTTTTACTCTCAAGATCAAAGGGCAACCAGAAGGGGAGTGCAGCGGGGCTGTGGTGGCTCAGACAGGAAGTAGTGGGAAGGGCAGGGAGCTCAGCATTCAAGGCCAAGGTTGGTATAGCTGCCAATGGACCTGGCATATTGACTGAAACATCAGTTACCTGATATAGGTTTTAAAAATCCAAGACTATGCTGGCCAAAGCAGGGCAGTTGGCAGCTTTGGCCACAGACAACCGCTGTTCTTTGGCATCAGAAAGATCCTCTGGGTATTGCAAATGTGGAATAATTGTCCATTGGGATGTGCAGGCAGTGGGCATAGCCTAGAGGAATAAGTTGGAGTTGCAGACCCAGTCTATGTCTACACTACCACTTATGTCAGTATAAGTTATATCGCTCAGGGGTGTGAATAAGCCACCTCCCTGAGCAACGTAAGTTACACCGACCTAAGTGCTGGTGTGAACAATGCTATGTTGGGGGGTGGATTAATGAAATCCAGGGGAGAGCTATCTCCCATCGGCTTAGAGCAGCTGCATGAGAGAGTTTACAGCAGCGCAGCTGCATCGGTTCATCTGTGATGCTGTAAGCTCTCTATTGTAGCCATAGCCCCAGGAAATCCTGATTCTATTCCTTGCTCTGCTATGAACTTGTGTGGCCTTGGCAAGTCATTTAACATCTCTGCGCCTTTGTTTCCTCATCTGTATAATGGGAGTAATTTTTCCTTATCTTGCAGTACTGCTGTGACATTTAGTAAATATTTGTACAGCACTTTGAATATATAAAACACAAGTTCCTTAATATGGATGCATGTACTTGGGACTGGTGGCCTGGGTTGGGTAGGCAGTGGCACCTGATGGCTGATGTCCTGAATTCCAGACAGAAAAGAGTGAGGCTATGGTTACACTAGAGAGTTTACAGCGGTGCTGCTGTACCAATGCAGCTATGCTGCAGATAGCTCTCTAATGTAGCCGCTCTAAGACAACGGGAGAGAGCTCCCCATCGGCTTAACTACTCCAGGCCACGTGAGTGAAGCGCTGCCCACACCAATGCTTATGTCGGTGTAACTTATGTAGCTGAGGGGGGTGGTTTATTCACACCCCTGATCAACATAAGTCACGCCGACATAAGCTGTAGTGTACGTATGCACTTAATAGCCTATAAGCACCCTTACAACCTAGCGAATATCTTAGAAGAGGCGCAGGAAGTATAAAACAGGAAAATAGATTAAGAATATGTAGAGAAGAGAAGGAATACTAGTTGTTATAAAGGCCTAGGCATACTGTTGCTGGTGTAGTATTTGGGGATAGAGTGAAAATTAGAAACAGGTGTGTTTATACATATTTTAAAGAGATGCACAGAGTTTCAGATCAGTTTTTGTCACTTGCGAGGACTGCAGAGTTAGTGTTAGTTGATAATAATCTCTTCACCAGTTTTTGAATTTTCTGAGTTGCACACATTTACGTTTTCAGCTTTAAAAATAACGTAAGGCTTGTCTGTGCATGGCAAACTTGAATACCTGAACTTTAAAAACTGAAACTTTGTGGTTACTCACTGCTGAAGACTAGTTTCCTGACATTTTTAATGGAAATATGGACTAAATTAAAAAAAAAATTATAAACTACTGAAAAATTTCTTCTGCTGTGTGCAGTATAGAACTTCTAATTTAAGGGATATTTTATTATTTAAATAACTGACATACTGTAATAGAATACTGGCCTTTTAAGGCCAGAGGAGGTAGTTATCCTGTTCCATGTGTCCAGGGAGGCCTTGAAGTCATCATCTGGAGAGAGGAAGTTGGTTCTGGGGAAGTCACTTTCTGAGAGAGGGAAGGTATAGGAAAAAAGTCCAGATTACCGTTCCTTTAACAGTCTTTGGACCAGGAGTCTTGTAGAGTGGGCAAGACAAGGCTTCTCTGTCTTCCAATTGGCACAGGTGTTTGGGGTAACCTGGGAAGGGTCAAGGAGTGGTCAGGTGATTGGGGATGCAGGTGACTCAAAAAAGAGAGTCCAAGCCGAGTCAGGGAAAGAGCCATTGAAGCTAGTTGCTAAGGAAAAAGCTCAGCCTTAGTGCCCAGCCTGAAGGAGAACTGCAGAAGGGAAGGCTAGGGTTGAAAGCAAAACACCCAGCACCAGGAAGAGGGGGAGGCTGTGAAAGCCCCTGAACTTAAGGGGACGAGTTGGAAGCTAGGGAGGCCAGGACTTAAAGGACACAGTCCCTTGAGGGAGGGCTGTGAAATCCTGGACTTTGAGAGGGGCGAAAAGCGGCTCCTTAGAGAAGTGGATGGTGCTTTTGGCTGGAAGCTGGGAATGAGCAACAGGAATGGATCCCTTGATGATTACCTGTTCTGTTCATTCCCTCTGGGGCACCTGGCATTAGCCACTGCCGGAAGATAGGATACTGACCCAGTATGGCCATTCTTATGTTCTTCTTAATAAATTAGACCTTGGGATAATGGGCATATTACCCTAAATACTTCTTGCTACGAGTAAATTATTTCTGGGGACCACAGAGGGAAACTGAGGCAGTGGCTCTGCAACACCCCCCCAGGCCACGAATAGGCACCTGGGAATGACACCCATTTATATATACAACCACTACAGTAGGATTGTTGGATAATGACATATATGCAGTTTTTGATGTTTTACTGCCTAATTTAATAGCTGCATGTGCTTAATGTACTTTTTGAAAGCATATGAGAAATCAGTAGAGAGAGAAGTAATTGTTGCCGTTTGTTTTTCTTAAGTATCTATAAAATTAGGTAACTAAAGTCACTAAAAGGTTATGAAATGAAAAAGTTCTAGGAATTTAAGATTGTTCAGATTACACTTATAGGGCCAAACTGCAGCTTGGTGCAGGCAGATGTAGCTCCTATTGTCTTCAGTGGGAGATGCCGCTGCTGATGGTGGTGCTGAATGGTCAGTTTCCAGTTAGTCTGTTAATTACATCTTGCTGTTTATAAAGGTTTCTAACTTTTGTTTTTCTTTGACTACTAGCTACCTTTGCAACTTTTACTTTTTTTGTTGAATTGGTTTATACCCATTTTATAGATGGGTACACTGAGCTACAGGGAGGGTGACCTGGGCTAAACTAGAACTAGAATCCAGCATTCATGACTCCCCTCCCCCTAGCGAATACTCTTTAGTTTATAGCTAAGAATGAAGTATGAGTGGGAGCTACTTGGATACCTTTGCTAAGAGGCACAGTATAAGACACTCAAGAGTCAAGCAGCACCAAGTGGACCTCACTCCCCACCTTGCAAAACTAAAGGGTGCCTAGAACACCACTGAGACTTCAGGCCCCAGTTTGGATCAGTATAATCATCATGGGATAATCCCAAGGAGCAAGAGGAGGTAAGAGTCTGAGCAGAGAAATTACTCTCGGGGGCAGGAGGCAATTACAGTTGCCAATTTTGGTTGGACGTTTTCCTGAAGATTCCATCACATGATATACTCTTTAATTAAAGAGTATTCTTTAATTCCTGGAAACTCCAGGACAGTCCTGGAGCGTTGGCAACCCTAGAGGCCACTCTGTTTTCAACCAGCCTGGATGGCGCTGGCCCCCTCTCAGCCCTACCAGTCACAGTCTGCCGGGAGCGAGGAGAAGGGGCTCTGGCTGGGTGGGAGGGTTGGGTCGAGTTTGGGGCGGGGCTGCGCGCGGTACTAGAGGGGAGGGGCTTTGTGGGGGAGGGGAGAGGTCATTCGCTCCCTTACATTTGTCCAGACAAAGGGGGAAATGGAATGTCGCCACCGGCAGTGAACCCTTCCAGCCTCTTCACACATTCCTCCGCGCCGGAAGTGGATGCGGCTGCCGCCGTGGCCGATCTCAAGGGCAGGGAGCAGACTCTAGAGCAGGTTTGTCCGTATCTCTGCGCCCCGGAAAGGGTGTGAGGTGTAAGGTTCCGAGCGTCCTGCTGGGGTCAGGGACTCTTTTCCGGATTGGAGGCGGAGGGGTACCGTGTCCTTCGCTTCCGGCGGAGGGATTTTCTCGGTACACGTAACTTCCGGCCGAGCCAGACTCGGAGAGGAGGAGGGGAAAAAAACCCCGAAGGGGAAACAAAAACAAACGGGAGGAGCCGCCGCGGCGGGCACCTGAGACCCGGTCTGGCCAGCGAGACCGGGCCCCTGCCCAGCTTCCTGCCCGGCTGCAGCCGGGGCCCGTAGGATGCGCCTCAGCCCCCGGCCCGGCCGGCCCTGGCTGTGACCCGTCCCCGGTGGCGGAGGCGAAGGAGCCCGTAGCCCCGACCCCGGCTGTTCCTGCGGAGCCGGTGCCCACCGCCCCCCCACCCCCAGCGCCGCCATGTCGGGGGGGCGGCGGGTCGCGCTACGCGGCGGAGTTCGTGCCCCCGCCCGAGTGCCCCGTGTTCGAGCCCAGCTGGGAGGAGTTCAGCGACCCGCTCGGCTTCATCGGCCGGATCCGCGGCCTGGCCGAGAAAACGGGCATCTGCAAGATCCGGCCCCCCAAGGTACCGTGCGGAGGGGGGACTGGTCACGCCCACGAGCAGAAGGGGCTTGAGGTGACTGGGGGGAGCCGGGCTCCCAGGGGTCCCGTTTCCTATGATCTCCCACAGTGGGTGTGATAGGCCCCGAGGGCACCTCCCCGTCGCCGCGGGGCTTTGCTCAGCCTCTGGAGGCGGCTCCCGGTTCTCCGGCTTCGTGAGGCCGGGAGCAGCCACGGACACTCCGGCATTTGCACTGCGGCCGGGGCGAAGCTGGCCTTTGGGTGCCTGACAACCCTGCAGGTGATACTTGGGCGAGCCTTTCGCCGCTGTGTGCGATGTAAAATGCAGTTGAAGTAATATGCCTGATAATGATGTGAAACTGTTTCCCCTCCTCCCCCCCCGGAAAAAAACATGGCTGGGATTTAAAGCCCTTCCGCTTGTGTTGCCTTTCGGGTAACAGATCAGTAAACCATGGTGTCTGTGTCAGGGACACGCAGTTTCTATGTATTTTTTGAGCCTCAGAAACAGGGTTGTGATAAGCCCGTGGACGCATTAATACTGGTGAATAATTGTACTCACTGCTGATGTCTGATACTTCATTGATCTGTTACTCTTCAAAACATAATTTGTTTGGATCTTAAACTCGCGAAGGTGGCTCACATGAAAACTATAGTTTATTCTTTAGGGGGAAGAAGGTTTTTCCATTCTAACATACTACTGTGTGTAAACATATTTCTGTAATTATCATTAGAACTGTCAGTGATCTGTTTTCAAACAGGAAAATTGGTATTTGTGAATTGTAGTTTAAAATAAAAGCCTAAAAACTAGGTCAGAGTAGCCAGATTATGTCTGCAGCATTATTTTATGACCACTTGCTCTGCAGAGGCTTCTGGTAAATGCAGCAGCTTCTCAGTAGAATGCACTTGGAACAATTTCACATTCCAACACAATTCCTAGGTGCAGAAAGAATAAATCAACTTTAAAATAGAGTAGCAAAAATAAAAAGATTAAAATGGTTGAGGGAGGAAGGAGAGGAGAACCCACAGAGCTGGTGTAACGGTGAAGGTAATAGTGGCAGAAGCTATTGCTTACATTTTGTGTTCCTCGGGTTTTTTCCTTCTGTTCTCTCTGATTTGCTCGAATCTGCTTAGTTGGCTTTGTGACATGGTGAAAGCTAGACTTCCAAGGAGTTACCCTTTTTAAACTAAGCAGAATCCTTTGGCTTGATTATGGAATCCAGGAGATCTGAAGAAACCATTCAAGATTCTGTCCAGTAAAACAGCCTGTGATTTTTTTTTTTTTTTTTTTGGTAGCCGAACTCTTGGTTTTGGCTTTGTATGATTGATTAGCAGGTTCCATTGCAGTGATCTTCAAGTTGAACAGTCAGGTTCAGTTTAAAATCTGCAGTAATGATTAGATGAAACACTTTACACTAATCTTACCTATTCATTATTCCTCTCTGTTATTTGAAGTTGCACATATTTTATAGCCCTGATCAGGGCCTTTAAGTGCTACTGTACTACAAATAATGAACAATTTTTAGTTTGTCAGCTGGAATATCTTATTCTCATTTTATTGTAGATATGCTGTATAATTTCTTAAATGTTTCTTAAAGTACTAGAAAACATATTTTGTTTCCTTGGAAGTTAACACCAAATTTGAGTAACAAAGTTGGGCTGCACTGATTTTTTTTTTTTTTCTGCCTGTTTGACTTTTTTGGCCTGTGATGCTCTAAGATCCCATTTATGAGGGTTTCAGAGTAACAGCCGTGTTAGTCTGTATCCGCAAAAAGAAGAACAGGAGCACTTGTGGCACCTTAGAGACTAACAAATTTATTAGAGCATAAGCTTTCGTGGTGGGCTGTAGTCCACGAAAGCTTATGCTCTAATAAATTTGTTAGTCTCTAAGGTGCCACAAGTACTCCTGTTCTTCTTTTTATGAGGGTTAAAATTCTCATCTTTATTACATGTCTAGCTTCCTTCATGTCCATACGTGCCAACATCCCTGCCTCAAGCGCTGTAGTTTATTTGAAGTTAGTTGCTTTTATTAGTTAGACTTTAAAATATCCAGGGTTTACAGACCTTTTTTAAAAGTCCTACAAAGTGGTGACCCTACCATATGGTTCTGTCCTTGAAAGCCTCCCTTATGTTCTAACTCAGTCTAAGGCAGTGGTTCCCAAACTGGGGTTTGTGAGCCCCTGGGGGTTCACGAAATGTTACAGGGGGTTCTTGGGGGGGAAAAAATCCGTAATGGTGGATAGAGCTGTCTCTAGGAACCCCAGGCAGCATGGGGCCAGCAGCCCGGAGCCCCTGGACTTCCAAGAGCTAAGAAGATCAAAGCAAGCATATCTATCACACTGAGGAGATTTAAACTTAAAGACTCCTTATAAGAATTGGAAAGGGAGGTGGATATTTTTTGCTGTTTTTAAAATTAAATAGGCAGCTAGTATTGTTTTTAAAATTGTTTTGAAGAACAAGTTTAAGCTTTTGTTGTAATGTGTGTTGTTTGCCTGAACTGCTCAAGACCTGAATGTTTGTGTAGGAGGAACTCTTCGAGTTGGCTTCTTAAATACCTTCATGCTGTTTCACATTTGATACTCCTTGATGAAACATAGGATCCTTGTCTTATAACAGGCTTATTCACTTATTCAAAGTGATACAAGCTACAAAAGTGAGATCTTGGAAGAGTGTTGCCGTTTTCATAATGTAATAAAAATACTGTAATGATAAATAATAAGTAGTGTGTAATAAACATGTCATAAAAACAAATTTTATATTTGCTAATTTGATATTTCCAAGATCACTGCTTTTATAATTTACACTTGGGTAAAGGAGAAGAATATCTGGAAATATTCATTTTTAGGAGGGGGTTCGTGAAACTTGACATTTTAGTGAAAGGGGTTCACGCACTGTTAAAGTTTGGAAACCACTGGTCTAAGGTAATATCAATCTAAATATTTAAGCTATGATATAGTTTATATTTCTACTTTCGTGGGTTCCGTATTGAGGCAACTCAATAACTTTTCCTTACTCCTAACTCAAATATTGGGAGAAGCTCATTAATTATGAAGTTGTTGTGCTTTTCTAAAATGGAAAATTCTCAGACAGATTAGAATACTAAAAAATCCTTGATTTGCTCTTTCTGTGATCAGCTGCTGATTTGCATTGTTTTGAAATTCTCAGGAGACTTTTTTGCATTTGTGGGAGAAGTTATGGCACAGTCCTTATATCTTTGAAGCAGTAAAATCTGTCTGTCTCTCTCTGTTTAGGACTGGCAGCCTCCATTTGCATGTGAAGTACAAAGTTTTCGTTTTACCCCACGAGTCCAGCGCTTGAATGAACTGGAGGTGAGCTTTTGCACCATTGACATAATTCTGTATTCACACACAAAGCAATAGGTCTCCTTGCTTGAGTTTTGCATCTTGACTGGTTTCTGGATTGGTAGACTTTAATATCCCACAGACCACATGAGTGCTTATAATTGGCACTAGCAGAGTTTGGATAAAGTAACTCTCAAAGACTTTGAGAAGTCTGGTTTTTATTTTATTATTCAAAATAACCACAAGAAGTGTTGTTTCCTCAGCTGGAAACGTCTAAAATGAATGCTAAGGACTATGTTGTGTAGTAAGAGTAGCTAGTGTTCAGAACTCCCCACTGTTTTTTCATAAGGTATTTACTGCTGTTCTTAATCCCCAAATTGCCTAATATTTAACCACTTTGATAATACCTCTTAAATCTTTAGAAACAAACAACAAAAACACCACCACTAATAGTTCCTTTTATAGGTCTAGCCAGGTTAATTTTTAGGACTAAAAATTAACAGAAGTCTTTAAAAAAATTAGTACAAGTCCCTTTCTGTCCAGATTTTTCCAAAGGTATCTCTCCTTTCCCCACACTAGTTTTTAAATCCCTGTCCTATTCAGATACCAAACCATCATGAGCTAGGTTCACAAAAGAACATAGGGGCCTTATTGCCACTCTAGTCACCTGAGTTCCAGAGTCAGGCCCCACTGGCATTCACAAAATCCCTGCTCAGCTACCGCCAAACCTTATAGGTTCATAAACTGGTTTGGTGCCTATGTTTTTGCAGTAAATGTTCCCTAGATGCCTATGTTTTTGCCTCTTTGTATGTGCACTGCAGCCTCACTCTAGGCGTCTGGATGCCTAAGCCCCAGAGTGATACATGAATCGGGGGAAGATAGGCATTGCTCTGCCTAACATGCTTGCAGGGCCATATCAAGGTAGAAGAGGACCTCCCTCATAATTTTGAGCCTGATGGATAGGGTACTCACTTGGGATGTGGGATACCCCCAGTTCAAGTCCTCCCACCACCTGAGTAGGAGAAGGGATTTGAACAGGGATTGGCCACCTCTCAGATATGTGCCCTAACCACTGGCCTACAGGATATTCTGATGTGGGGCTCCCTCAGTATCTGGGCTAAAAGTTAAGGGAGGTCCTGACTCCCCCCCGCCCTCCCCTTTCAAGCCCCCCTTTTCCCCCCCCCCCCCCCCCCCGCTTCTTGCAAAAAAAGTACCAACCAACCAAAAAGCAATGTAGGTGCCTAATGCCAAAAGAGGGTTTGCAGCTGAGAATCCCAAACAAATTGGGGTGCCTCCCTGTAACTGGAATTAGGTGCTGAACTCCTGAAGAGTGGCAGGGCTGAGGACACATCTCCCGTTGGCTAACTTGGACAAGGAGCCACTCAGAGTTTTCGCTTTTGTGAATCCTGTTCTGACGTGCCTATCTCCCTCCATATTTAAAACTCTCACTGCCATATGCTGGGACTGCTTGACAGAGGATGGATCACTTGATAATTGCCCTGTTCTGTTCATTCCCTTTGAAGCATCTGGCGTTGGCCATTATTGGAAGATGGTACTGGGGTAAGTGGACCACTGGTCTGACCCAGGATGGCATTCTTATGTACTTCTTTGTTGTATGGGAAGTCTGAGTACCTAACCCAGGCTTTGTGAATCCCAGTGATTTTCTAGACACCTAAAAGTTAGGCAAGGTGGTGTTGAGCATCACCTTGCTTAAGTTCTTTTGTGAATCAAGCCTCATTTGTCTCTTGGCTTGTGAGTGAGTCTCCTTGTGCAACAAAGGACACGGAGTGCTCCAGAAACGCTCCAGGGGACCTTCTGGCACAGCCCAAGGCATGTAGTAGGTCTGCTGTTCCTCAATTTTTTTTTTTAATATTAACAAGTACTTTAATAGATGATCTTACATTCCTGCCTAGAATGTTTGTTTTTTCACGAGTTTACATCTTGGCTTTAAAAAGAAAAATTGTTCTGGGTAGGAAATTGTCTCCTAAGATACCAACAAGAGTGCAAAGTTTAAAACAAAAGTTTATGAAGATTTGCTCCATTATTGACATTTCTGCCTCCAGTTGTTTTACAGGGCAAATGAATAGTAAGTTGTCACATTCATAGTTGTATTATGAACATGTAAATACTGTTGTCCTTTGAGTCCTTTCTGTCTAGATTCTAGGCATTTCTTTCATGTCTGACTAGGGTCAGACCAATCTGTATTCTTGTTGTGATTATAGGCAATGACCAGAGTGAAACTGGACTTCTTGGATCAGTTAGCAAAATTTTGGGAACTTCAAGGTTCCACTTTAAAAATTCCTGTGGTGGAGAGAAAAATCTTGGATCTGTATTCTCTGAGCAAGGTGAGTAAGATTCTTCGGGATTTGGGGAAGCAGGGGACTACCTGGGGTGATGGTAGCAGTTTTTTGCAGATTGTGTGCTCGATATACTGTGAAAACAAGGTGATACTTAAAATATTTGTAACCAGAAAGATTATAAGGAAATGGCGACAATTACAAGTACAGATAACAATTACATTTGTGTTGGTGGCTCAATGTGAAAGTCCTGCAAAATTAACCAGTAGCTTTATTGGCCAGTTCTTCTCTTAGTTGCTCTCTACACATTGTAGGGCAGAGCTGTAGGAGTGTAGAGCTCTTTGCAAGATTAAGGGCATGTCTATACTTGGAAATTTACCAAAATAGCTACTCCTGGAATAATTATTTCATCAGGGGCAATGTGTGCCCACAATGTGTGCCATAATAGGTGCCAGCCCCTGAATCGGAAGGAGAGCCTAGAACAGCTATGTTGATATAAGTTGGAATAAGAGTGCCTTTTTCCAATTTAGCTGTTAAAAGCAGTATTTTGCCAATATAAACTGCATCTACACAAGAAAGGTTTTGCCTATATAGCTGTAGCAACAAACCTTTTTTAGTGTAGATTAGGCCTACGAATGTGTGGTGGTACTAGCACTGCTAGATCAAAGATCCAGTTTCCACTTACTCATCAAAATGTACTTGTCTCAGGTGAGTGGAAATTTGTAGGGTGTGCAGTAGGGTAAGTGGCGTTGAACAATTTGTAGAGTGAGGGTGCTGAAAGCCATTGAATAAAACTTGTAAACCCTGTATATGATGGAAACTACTTCAAGCTGTGGGTGCTGCTGCATTCCTCGTTCTGGCACCCTTGGGTAGGGTACATTGCTTTAAAAGATTATGCTTTAGAAGAATTTGTTTTTCATAGACAGCCTTATGGGCAATGTGTATGTTTCACTTTGCTTAGCTGTCTTTGGAAAGCATTGAAGGTTTATTTCCATGTCTGCCATGGTTTGTTAGGAAATGTTACAATAGTATTTGCATAATGCCAGTGGGAATGATATTTGGGACACTGGCATGAGTTAGAGCGGGGACCTCAGTTCTGTATGAGTTAAAACTTTAGTTGTCTAACTAGTTGATGGCACAAATTACTTGCTTTGTTTAGTGGAAACTCACTGTCCTATGATTGCAAAGATTGTTTTTATTTTGTTAGTGTCTAGGTAATTGGCCATTATTGTTCAGAATGAGTGGGTATATAAATTTTGGTTGCTTTCACTATGTTGCTCATCTTATAGAGTGAGTTACAGCTGCATTAACTCATTATTGGCACTCCATAAAGCTTGGTTATTCTAAGCTAAGGTGTAATCATAGCTTTACATAATGGATTCTCTAATTATTTTTAAAAACTGAACTGGAGAATACTTTGTAATGTGAAAAAACAAAGGAAATAGAGGAAAGTGTGATTTTAATTTTTACTTGTGTTAAACGATTATAAAAACTGATTATTTAAAATCTAAATTACTTTTCACTTAGGCTGTTACACTTTTGTACTTATCAATTTAGCTTCTAAACTGAGTAAGGTTTTCACTTTTTAGTTCCACTGCATTAATAATGCTTTGGTGTCTGCATTTCCATCAGTCCCTGCAGTGTTAGGCATATAACTTGGGCTCTTTGAGGAGGGAAAAAGTTTACCACCAAACTTAAGATGTGTAGAAATGTTTAGAATCTTTACAAAATTTAAATGAAACCAGGATTGGTCTATTTTGGTTTTAAACTGTTTCTCAGTGACCCTTAAAAGGAGGGGAGAGGGTAGAAATGTGGTCAGTGTTCAGAGGAAGCATTCCCTGTGCCACTCTCTGACCTTCATTTGGAGACAAATGGACTGTTTTTCAGGTTAAATAAATTAGTCCTATGTAGCCAAAGAGGACTTTGTATGTGAACTGATAGACTCAATGGCTATTGAAATAGTGTTGCTGCAGCAGTACTGATCTAGTAGGAAGGTGAAGTCAGTGTCTCCACTTTTGACAGTAGTTTGTTTCATCCAGGGTTCTCTGAGAATTTTGTAATTCTGGAGTCCTGAGCTTCAACGCTTCCTTCTGTATTGGGTCTGTTAGAATTGACTCTGCTTCTGGCCAGACTCTTGTGTTTTTCATCAGACTGCACATCTGATGAGTGACTTTTTATTTTGTTCTGACAGTGGGTTTGTATTCTTTCCAACGTGTCTGAAGTGCTGCTTGTTTATACTCTGCCACGCAGAAAGAGACACACTTTTTATTAGTTTCTGTGCAACGGAGCTCTAATAAATGCATCAGGTGACAGAGACAGAGATGTGTTCGTTAAAGTACTGCCCCGCCAGGAAAAATCCCCATATCATAATTATGGGTCTCTGAGTTTCACAGAATCTTTGAAGGTTTGGTCTGTATAGTCATGTATGGTTCATACACAATGGTTAAAGGAACCCAATCTTCCTTAAAAAAGTTTCTTAAAAAAATAAATGTGTTTTGTTTCAGATTGTTGCCAGCAAAGGAGGCTTTGAGGTGGTCACTAAAGAGAAGAAATGGTCCAAAGTAGCTAGTCGGCTAGGCTACCTGCCAGGAAAAGGCACTGGATCACTGCTGAAGTCTCACTATGAACGGATACTGTACCCCTATGAACTCTTCCAGTCTGGGGTTAGCCTTATGGTGAGAGACTTGTTCCCTTTCATGATAGAAAGATTCAAATTGCGTCCGTTTATTGCTATATACTAAACTGTCACATGTGGTTCTGTGCTCCTGAAAGCAGCAACTACTTTCATCAAAGCAGCACCTCTTCACATTTGGAAGAATAGAATTAGAAGTTGCATTGTGATTTGGAGTAGTGATTGTATTTTTAGGTTTCTTTTATAGGTGTGAGATTAGTTTTGTCGGGAATGGGAAACAGGGCAAAGAGTGATGTACCTGTTTGGGAAGGTGTCTTTATTACCCTTTGTTAGACAGCTGTCAAGATTCAATCTTCTTATTTCAGACTGCATGCAGTGATTTCTGTCTTGTCCAAATGGCATGTGTACTGCAGTATGACTTCACTGGTAGCCCTATTCCTCAACAAACAGGATGATTCACAGACCATAGAGAGTCTGATCCCCTGATCAATCAACCCAGTGTCCTTCTGTGCTCTGATCCTTTAGGGCATCCAAAAGCCAAACTTGGACCTTAAGGAAAAAGTGGAGGCAGAGGACCTCGGCTCTGATGCCCAGGCTTCCCCAAAGCAGGGTACAAGAATGAACGTTGTGCTGAAGAGAACCAGACGCATCAAATCCCAGGTACCCACATTACTTGGCCACTATAGACAGAGTGCATTTATTTTTTGCACCAGTGCAATAGCACTGAGAGTGCAACAGCCTTTGTCTGGCCATGGGGGCCCACTCAAACGTGCCACAAGGAAGTAGTCCTTTTGTTAAACTCCAGAGATATGTATCTCTTAGGCCTGGTCTATTTACAGAAATCATATCAGCTTAACTAAAGTTTGCTTTTATAAACAGATATAGTTAAACTATTTTCATATTTTCAACTGGCTTATATTGTGTTGGTTTGCATCAGTGAATGCACCAATGCAAGCAAAACGGATATAAGCTGGGTGTAAATTGATATAAAAGTGTGTCGACATGGGGCTTGCATCCATTTAACTAAATTTTGATTTTAGACACACCTTTAGCTAAACAGATGTAAGCGTGTGTGCAGCTAAGGCTTTGCAGTCAGTTGAAAACTGTGGAAATGGGACCAATTATCACAAGATTGACAGACAGTTTTTTGTGAAGAGCTTGCAGCTGGGAGGGAAAATGCAGAGTGATGGCTGGGAAATCTGTTCCAGTTCCACAGCTTTTCTCCTGAAAATAAGCAGTCTCTTTTGTGTGGGTTAAGGCTATTATTGCTACAGCAACATTTAATATTTTACTAGTCAATATTGAAATTCCACAAAGACGGCCGGTAACTTTCCCTTCAAACTGAAACAGCATCACTTCACATGTCAGTACATCAAAAAAGACCTTGCAGTCTTGGCCTGATTTTCCTCCTCTTTGTTTCTTTCCCTGCAGTCTTGTTTAAGCAGGCCATCTCTGTTTCTTATAAAATAACATGCTCATTGTGAAAAGAGAATCTCTGAAAATTTTTGGATGGGTCCACGTGGCACGTTCTAGTGGCTTCTTGCTGGCCAGTCAGTGGGACGTGGCTGAGAGCTGGGTTTTAATTTAATCTTTTTTACTATTTGCGCCATGCCATTCTGGACATATTTTAAGCACAATGAAATTTCTTTTCCATATCTAATGCTATCAAAAATATGTCTTTTTCTAAAGTGCACATCTCATGCCACTCGGGTTTCTCCTTGCTTTTGCTGAGTATCCCTCCGCTTTAGTAAATAGTGTGTTTTGTTTCTCTTAGGTTATGGTTCATTTAGACAGGGTTGTCTTTTATCTGATCTCACTTTCTGGCAGACTTACTACATTTATTTGTATAATGTAACCATATTCAAAAACATCACAGCAATAGTTCTAGGCTGTGATCATGTGACATCTCTCAAACTATGTTGTCTTGGGTGTGATCAGTACATGGATGGGAGATACCTACCCAAGAAAAATCCGCATGTTACAGAAACTGCTGCTCCTCACTAAGTATGTGGAACTCTTCTGAGTTGGTATTGAGCCATTGTCTAGGGGGCACTATGCTATTGTGTCTTTTTCAGATGAGGTATAAAAGAGACACTACATCATTAAGATCTCATCGCTCTTTTTACAAGACTGCTTTCAGTAGTTTCAGTAAAACAATGGTATTCCTCACTCTCCCTTCTAAAAACTGTTCGTAGTGTTCCTGGCACAGAACAGCTGCTGCATTTCATTGGTGGGTGAGTTATCTTTACACATATAGTCTGCAAAGCTCTTTATTGTTGACTTATACAAAAATGATTTATAAAATCTAAGCATGCTTTCAATTATTTTAGCACTTAATAAAAGAAATGAAAAGTGAATTCTCCAACCTATGAGAAACTCAGCTCACTCACTTCACTTAATTAGGAAAAGCCCAAATATTTTTTATGATGCATTCAGAAGGTCTAATAAACTTGTTGGACTAACTGGGGAACTGAATTCAAAGCAGAGACCTGTCCCTTATTCTCCTGTTGAGAATGCCCTGCTGCCACCTGCAGATAGCATGACTGCAAATCTACGGACTGTTTGCAAAATGTTCCAGGTTTTAGTTGTAGGGCAGGTGCTTATGGGGAGAAGCAGTCTCTACTGTAGGCAGGAATCCAAACCACCTAGCCCTTTGTAGATTAAAGTGAACACCTTGATTTGTATCTAAACCAGCTGAGGAGCCTCCAGAACCCTCATGTTTAATATGCCTCAGATGTGAATATCCATCAGATCAGGGGCAGGCAACCTATGGCACGTGTGCCAAAGGTGGCAAGCGAGCTGATTTTCAGTGGCACTCACACTGCAGGGGTCTTGGCCACCGGTCCGGGGGGCTCTGCATTTTAATTTAATTTTAAATGAAGCTTCTTAAACATTTTAAAAACCTTATTTACTTTACATACAATAATTTAGTTATATATTATAGACTTATAGAAAGAGAAGTTCTAAAAACATTAAAATGTATTACCAGCGCACAAAACCTTAAATTAGAGTGAATAAATGAAGACTCGGCACACCACTTCTGAAAGGTTGCCAACCCCTGCATCAGATAAACATGCTCCTGTATTCTGCATCAGATGAAGATGACCTATGTAGAGTAGAGTATGTTGCCAGTAATCCAACTGCAGGTAACAGTTATGGTTAACTGATGATCTCTTTATCTGAGAAGAGTTTCTAAGTGAGAGGCAATATTACATTCTAAAAAGCAGAGAAAGCATTGTGGACCTATTACTTACAGATCAATTAGCTAAGAATGAGAATAGCAACAGTTTGGAACTAGCGACTGCAAGTTACTTGAATTAAGTATGGTACTGCTGCATTTGTGAAACAAAGGTACTAGATTTCAGGAAAGCCAGATTTTAAGAAATTTAATAGAGATGTGAGAGAAGGATATTTTAAAATTCTCCATTGTAAAAGAAGGCTGGGAATCTTTAGATACTATAATTAAACCAAAACTGGCTAAAACCCTCTGGAAAAATAACTGAAGGAACAAGTAGCGGAAGATTGGTTTTGAAAAGACTTCTCAAAGATCTGTTTTAACCAGTCCTATTCTTTTTCCCATTATACCAAAATAAAACTCTTGTAAATGGGAATGGTGGGGAAGGCAAGCAATAACTTAGTAAAGGCGTGCAAGGAAAGGAAGAGAAGTAAAAAAGATTAACACTAGAAAATAAGGATGGCTTTACAAATGTTGGAAAGCAGGTCACTTATTAGGTGAGGAGTGATATTAATAGCTGAAAAATGGCTTAGATGCATTTTTCTTTTACTACTTAATTTAACAAAGTTTTAAGGGAAATCCTGTTTAAAAACAAAAAGCAGATTGGGAATACTGGAAATTACAGAGTAAAGACAAATAAGCCATAAGGATGCATTCTGGGCTGTTAAGGGATTTGATTAATGAGCTTACTGCACTGCTGATAATTTATTTCTAAAAAAATCATTGAACTGGAAGGAAAGAAAAGCCAATGTTGCTCTAATCTTTTAAAAGGTGATACTATTAAAGTGACACGAACAACTTCAAATCTAGAGAAGTTTTTAGAAGAGTTAAAAGTTGCAGCAACACTTTTGCCTCGAGTTCCTGTACCAATTTTTGTGGTTTGACAATCACACTTTAATATTTTGAAAACATTTCTGTGTTAGCGTGGGAGATAATTGCAGTGGAAACTGTTCAAAAAAACAATTTAACATACTATATAAAAAGTGCTGGGAAATGCACAAAGTAATAAAAAAAAGTTATGTTATCAATTATAATAATCTTAGGTGCTACTTGTAATAATAGAAGTTTAAAAATACACCTCCATCCTGATATAATGTGACCCGATATAACATGAATTCGGATATAACGTGGTAAAGCAGTGCTCCGGGGGGAGGGGCGGGGCTGCGCACTCCGGCAGATCAAAGCAAGTTTGATATTACGCAGTTTCACCTATAATGCGGTAAGATTTTTTGGCGCTTGAGGACAGCGTTATATAAGGGTAGAGGTGTATCTCATAGAAGTGACTTTTCAAGTTGATGGTGTCCCTTGAAAGGATGAAGTACTTAAACCCATAATTGGATCCTGTTAGTGTTTTCTGATATGAAAGAAAAAATACTTGATTTTTCAGTTTAGCAATTGTCGGATGATGGAGTAAATAGAGAAATCTGTTAAAATAGTATAGGAAAAAGATGGTGATGACAAGTCTACTTCATTGCATGCTCAGTCTCAAACCCTAGTTAGGAATAATAACATTGTGCACTTATTAAACCACAACGTTAAGGCAGAATAACGTCATTAAACACTTATATTGTGTGACTGTTGATAGAAGTGTGTCTGAGGTTGTTAGTTTTTTTTTTTTTTTTTTTTTTGGGCTAGAGTGCAAGTTTGAAGTTGATAGATATATAGATAGAGATATAGATATATATATGGCTTTTTGGTATCTGTTGGAAAGTTGGAGCGCGTTCTGCTGTAAAAGTGGCATGAGACTTTTCCTGTCCTATCCCTTTAATTCCGTGCTTTCACAATTTTGAGTTTGGAAGTATCTTGATGCAGTCTTAAGCGTCACTAAATGAAGTGTGGGTTTTAATAATCTTGAGTGTTTTTGATATTCATAGGTTAGTCTGTTTGTAAACAAGTGCTATTTGTTCTATAGGCATTTATTAGATTTTTTTTTTTTTTAAACGTTTCCTTGTGGTCACATAACTTGTACTTTTGATATATGTGGTGTTCCCTTTACCTGATGAGAAGAATTAGTGGCTATAGATGAACTCATCATTACCTTTTAAAATTGTTCACTTAGAAATATAATGAATTAGAAGGAATAAGAATTGAGAAACATGGTTAATATTTAAAAAAAAAAAAAAAAAAACCTAGGCAGATAAGCTTGATTTAATTTTATAATTTTTATCAAAAAGCAATATGAGAAGAGAACTTGATGTAACTTCTGGATTTTAGTAAAGAATGATATTCAAATTAATTTTTCAAATGAAAGTAAGGATTGGGATTACAACAAGCAAATGGACTAAAAATTGCCTGAAAATCTGTAAATAAAGAGTGAAGATTTAATGAGAACATTGTGTTGTTTGGGGGAAGGAGGTAATTTGATACCACTGGGATCTCTCATAAATCCCATTTTATCTGTTTTCATTAATCATATGGAGTAGTGGGAAAACAGTGTTCCCATAAAATTAAAGGGACGCCAACTTGAAAAATCACATTTGTCTGAATGGTGTACCTGTATACTAAAATATTTGATTGCTATCTTTTGATTTATGTTCTTCGTATATTCTCATGGACATCAAGATCAGTTACGCCATTGTCCAATGTCAATCAGTTTTTCACTTTCTAGAAAGATTTCTATAAAAATAAAGAGGTGAACAGAAAAACCCTTTAAAATGTAAGGAATTTAAAAAAAAAATCAGCACGTATTACTTAGAGTGCTGTATCAAACTGGATTTTAAAGTCAATTTTTAAAAATTCAGGTTTATAGTCTCCCTTTAAATTATAACGCATTACCATTACTAGTGGGAACAGAGGCATAACACAGATGATCTACAGATATTTGAACATGAATAGAAAATAACTGATATTCAGAATGGAAAGTTACAAGTTACTATACTGGGTGACAAAACAAGCTCAAACACAGAATCCAGTCGGAGGGAAATATCTGGATAGCAGTAGTGCTTAAAACAAACAAACAAAAAAACCCATGGTGATTAACAAATGAGACTTGCATTTCAGTCCATTTTGGCATCCAACTAAAAGAACAAACATGAAAAGTTGACATGAATATGTGGAAATTATATTATCTGTTTATAGCAATATTGTCACTGCAGATGGAGTTTCTCATTCAGTTTTGAGCACCGCTTACCAGAAAGCTTATTTTTGTTGTTGTTGTTGACATCACTGAGGATTGTGATAGGTGCCTTGCAGTACCAGCAGAGACCCGATTCATACCCCCAAGGAGCTAACAAACTTCTCAGACATAGTACAATAAGAGTAATAAGTTTGTAAAGGGGAGCAAGAGAAGGAAATGCAGGGTAACATCAGTAAGATACTGCAGTTTCTCAGTGAGCATTAGTGGGCAGCGTGATGGATTAAAAATGTTTTAGTTGACTGACTTGAAGGCTTTGTAGGAGCAGCAGGTTTTTAGGAGAGACTTGAATGAAGAAAAGGTAGTTTCCTTCCTGAGCTGGTACACCAGGCCATTCCAAGAGTAGGAGGTAGCATAAAAGAAAGTACGTGGACCAAGTGAGAGAGTTTTTGAGAAGTAAGTGGACAAAAGATGTATTGAGGTTCCCATCTCTGGTGGAGTGGCGGCAATGATGGAATAAAACAAGGTTGGATAAGCCTATAGCACCTAGTACAATGGAATCTGGGTTCATGACTAGGACTCCTAGGCACTATGGTAATACAAAAATAATGAGAGGCTCGGAGTTATGTAGGACTGTAAATGAATGGACAGGATGGGACAAAACATTAAAATAGAACAACCCTGCATTGTCAGGGGGATGGCCTGGATGACCTAATAAGTATTTTTCATTGCTTAATTCACATGAATTGAAGCACACCATGTGTAGGTAGGGGCTGTGGGGAATAGTAATTCTGCCATTGTATCTGAAAATCCAAGCCCAGTCAAGGATTCAAGAAGACCTGTGAACATCATTAATAGTTTGTGGATATAGCCACCCACTCAAGGGAGCAGATGAAAGGTGCCACATAAATAATGTATTTATTAATATCAAACTTTTCCTGATCCATAGTAACTTGGAAAGTGTTGCATCGGTGATTAATTGTTTTTGCCAGAAGTCAAACCTAGTTCTCTGTGATCACTTGAATAGATCAACCTTTGTAACAAAACTCTTTAATGCTAAACGTGGAGACATCTGTTTAGAGAATTGGAAGAGAAGTTCCAGTCTGTTTCATTGCATTCCCGTTCTTGCATCTGGATATTGGGTTTGGGGATGAAAAATCAGGCCTTGCATCTTCTAATGGGTAAAACGGATGTTGTGATTGTGAATGGGGCAATGAGAGGAAGAGAGTAGAGATACATGTGTACAGTGAGTAGTGGAGACCTGGAAGGTAAATGCTGATGGTTGTGTTGATATGGTCTTGTTTTCAGGCAGAGGCAGGAGAGATGAGTAGAAATACTGAGCTGAAGAAGCTGCAGATCTTCGGAGCTGGACCCAAGATGGTGGGACTGGCATTGGGAGCAAAGGATAAAGAAGGTAAATAAGACTCTGGCTTATCCTGTAGGTAGGGGTGGGAAGGACACACTAGCCTGTCTCTAGACTCTAAAACAGTCTTTTGAACCAAACCTCGCTGCTCTCTCTGGAGACAAGTGGGAAGAGGTAAAAATGAGCCACTATGATGTGAAAAAGTTAAACATTTTGGGATTTAATTCATGGGGTGTTGACAGAACTCATGGTGGCTAACCACATTGGCTGGACTCTCTTAATTTGCTAGTCATATTTCTTTATTATTTAGGAAACATACTGTACCAGTTGAGAATTACTGGACTTGAAAAAAGGGTTGATAAATGTTGACACCAATCATGCTAGATAAGCACCCAAATTATGAGGGTAATCCACTTCGCTTCATGATGTTCCTGGATCTCCTGTGACGATCAGCAAGGGAGGGTTTACTCTTTTCCCAGTCATATACAGCTTGATACAACTGGCAGTTTACTTCTGGGGAAATTCTGTGCCAAAAATTAAAAATTGTGCGCACATTATTTTAAAATTCTGCATATTTTATTTGTCAAAATAACACAATATAATCACTCCAGTTTCAATTATTTATTTCAAATTTATTTCACAATACCTGTCAACAAGTATGTGGTCAATACAGACAACAGCAAAAAAGATTCTCCCATGAGTAAAGAGTTATAGAAACCCCTACAGCAGCCCAGTTCCAGTTGGGAGGTGCTGGAGGGGGGCTGTGTGGGGCCTCCAGAGCCTAGACACCTGCACTCCCATTGGCTCAGAGCCCAGCTGCGGGGCACCCCCCTGGCCCAGACACCCACACCCTCTTCCTCCCAGAGCTCAGCCACAGGGTACCGCCCCCCCTCCCCCGGCATCCCACCTCCCCCACAGAGCCCAGCCACAGGGCACCCTTTGGCCCAGAAACCTATATACCCCTCCTGACGGAGCCCAACCATGGGCCATCCTCCGGCCCAGACACCTGTGTCCTCGCCCCCCCCCCCCCCGAGAGCTCAGCCTTGAGGCAGCCCCCAACTCTCACACCAGCACCCCCTTTATTCCCCCCAACTTCTTTACTGTCCCGCCAGGGGACATGGTGTGGTGCAGCTCTGCCCTTGCTCACCCTTTGCCGGAGCTGGCTGGGTTTCCCAGGCCTCTCCCTGTCTCAGGAGAATGAGGATCCAAGAGCGTGCAGGCTCAAGCCCTTCCAGGCTGGGCACTCCACTCACTGCGAGCTGGGCTTTGCAGAGTCCAGTGACCCCCTAGTGGCAGCCAGAAATTCTCTGGGGGAAACAGGGAATTCTGTGAAATTCTGCAGTGGCGCAGAATTCCCCGCAGGAGTAAACTGGTCAGGTACACCAAAGAGTTCTGGCTTTCTCTACAGCATTTAGTAGTAGTTGCTGCCAAAGGCAGGGTAGCAGGCTGGTCTCTACATGGTCCTTGTATGTGGGATCTTTCTTTATGCTATATTAATGAAATGTATGTAACTTTATTTTACTTCAAGACGAGGTCTCTCGAAGACGCAAAGGCACCAAGTCAGAAGCATTTGGCATGCAGATGAGGCAGCGCAAAGGGACAATTTCTGTCAACTTTGTAAGTGTGATTTCTTTGCTCTGGAGCACATGAGCATAGGAAATGAAGCTGTAAGCTTGGGTTACTTTTTGATGTATTTGTGCCATTGGGAAAATAGGGCACTGTAACAGATATTACATTATAAGGTCAGAATTTGAATTAATCACAGTAAAAATGTTCCATTCTAGGTTGCAATTCCCCCTTAGTTTATCAGAAAATGCTGATAAAGCCTGAAGAGACTGGCCTGAGACTCAAGAGATCTAGGTTCAATTCTCTGCTCTGCCACACATGTTCTGTATGCTCTTGGGCAAATTGCTTAGTCTCTGTGTGCTTCAGTTCTCCATCAGTAAAATGGAAATAGCAGTACTTTCCTTCCTTAGTGGTATTATAAGGAAAAATGCATTAGATTATGAGTGCTCATATACTACAGTAATGGAGGCCATATAAGTATCTAAGATAGTCTAAACTTTTTGATACAAGGGACTGGCTTGCTGCCACCCTAAGCTGTGTCAGGGAAATCTCTGGAACCAGTGCCAGTCCATGGACTGTTTGTTGAGAAATACTGGTTTAAACTACAGAAAACCAGACTAATTTTGTCTCAAACTCTGTCTTGAGTTGAAACGTCTAATTTTTATTAGTCTACCAGGGAGAAAAATAAAGGAAAGAAATAAAATCTATGTAGCTGTTTGATACTTGAGCATGGAAAAACAGGGTATAGTTTATTTTATTTTATTGGATAACTCAAATGGCTTTATTTAAACTGTCATACTTGGTACATGTACAGAGTCCTGAATAAGGATTCGTACTTCTAACATGTTTGAAGAAATTAAGTTCTGTGCACTTCAAAAACAGCATACTGAGCATGCAGAATGCATTATTTTCCCTTAGCTTCAGAAAGTCTTCCCAAAACTTGTGCTGGTTATTAGAAATGTTAGTTATTCCCAGTTCCAGGAGGGGCCGTGGGACTTCAACAAAAACTCAAATGAAATCTTTTAGATGAAGAAATGGCTTCTGAGTTAAATTATGGGGGTCATAAACTGCAATTTAAAGCAGCAGCAGCTAGGTGCTTGGAAGCAGATGGTGTTACCAGTGTGAATAGGCCCAAGCTTGTCTCATTTTCAAAACTAAAAGCATTGGATCCCTTTAGTACTTCGATGAGTTACTTGCTGAGAGTACATGGTATTTCTAGGCTTGATGTTTCTCCGTGACAGGAATGGCTGCTATTAGTGATTCATTTTTTAAATAAGATTTTATTGGAAAAATTTTCTACCTAGTCAGTTTTCACTCATCAGAACACCCAAGTTTGATTCCTGTTTGTGTTATCTCTCACTTGTGGCAAGGGTTCAAATAAGGTAGCAATAAAACCAGGAGCTTGCAGCTATATTGCCTTGGCTGTGGCCTTGTAGAACCTCTATAAATGAATGCTCGTTGAGCATGGATAGTACTTGAATGAGAGACCTTCAAGGAAATGAGTCTTTGAAACATACACATCTTGTACATCAGTCTACAGTTGTCATCTGAAGAACATACGACTGTAGTTCTGGTTGTCCTTCTTCCCCACCCATTTATTATTTTACCTTTGTGTAAAATGGTAATTCTGTGCAAAAAATGCACAAATGCAAAAACGTTGAGGATTTAATTGCAAAAAAGTCACAAGATTTGAGATTCCCACAGCAACCATAAATCTGCTTTTGTGTGTTTGCTTTACAGTATGGCTTTGATATTTAATCACATGTTGACTGTGCTGTAATATAAAATGTTGCATGTGTTTATGGAAAAAGGGCAGTACCTTAGGATCATAGTGATTGCTTGGTGACAGTTGCTATAGTAAATGTGGTAAACAATTGTAATCCCCTATTTCTGAAAGTAACCTGTCTGGGTGATGCCTTCCATCTAGAGCCTCTGCCATATCCATTTTCTTGAGTTTGTTTGAGATGAGGGTGTATTTTTCCTCCCCCGCCCCTTCTCTGTGTTTATAAAATAAATAAAACCCCCAAACAAAATCCCACCACACTTTTAGACGTTGTTAGAACACAAATAGCTTAAGTTTCAAACTTGGCCTGGATGTGATCTTCCATGAGGACGACTAGTGTTTTCACTAAATCTGGAAAATGGTGGACTTTTGCAGAATTTTAATGACTTGAAAATTTCCTGTCAAGCATGTGTAATTGAAAATGGTGAGATTTTAAGGAGCATTGCATGTTTGCACACCTAGGGTATGCATACTCTCCTAAACAGGGTGAAATAACAGTAGGGCTTTGCGTTACGTGATGCATTCCTATTGTGTTTCAGTCACTTAAAAGACTTAATATTAAAACTAGTGTCATCCTGTCTTGCTTTTTGGGCTATATAATAAAAAGATACAATCTGAGTTCTTTCTCATCAGATGGGAATAATGGGGGAATTTGGATCAAGTAATGTATTAAATTTGAGTGCTTCCAATAAATGATTAAACATAAAATCATTCTTCAGATACAGTAAGTGAGTAACGGACTAACGTATTTAGATTGCATCACAGCTCGGTAGTTTTCTAAAACAAACATTTTAGGGGCTTGAGTATATTTTAGGGAGAAAAATAGCTGATCTTTACTGATACTGGAGCTATACTTCTGTGGGCTCTAGCACAGGGGTGGGCAAACTTTTTGGCCCGAGGGCCCCATCTGGGTATGAAAATTGTATGGCGGGCCATGAATGCTCATGAAATTGGGGATTGGGGTGCGGGAGGGGCTGAGGGCTCTGGCTGGGGGCGGGGGGTGTTTGGGATGGGGCTGGGGATGAGGGGTTGGGGTGCAGGAGGTTGCTGTGGGCTGAGACCAAGGGGTTTGGAGGGTGGCAGGGGGATCAGGGCAGGGTTAAGGGGTTCGGGCATGGGAGGGCGTCGGGGTGCAGGCTCCAGACGGCACTTACCTCAAGCAGCTTCTGGAAGCAGCAGCATGTCCCTCCTCCAGCTCCTGCACGGAGGCGCAGCCAGGCGGCTCGGCGTGCTGTCCCATCTGCAGGCGCCGCCCCTGTAGCTCCCATTGGCCCTGGTTCCTGGCCAATGGGGGCTGCGGAGCCCCTTGGCTGACCCTATGCATAGGAGCCGGAGGGTGGACATGCTGCTGCTTCCGGGATCCGCGCAGAGCCATAGCACGCGCAGAGCGGGGCAAGCCCCTGGCTGGAGTGCCAGAGCAGGACAAGCCCTGGCATTCCTGCTTGGGCAGGAGCAGGACTTGCTCCCTGGCAGGAGCTTGAGAACTGCATTAAAACGTTTGAAGGCCCGGATGTGGCCTCTGGGCTGTAGTTTGCCAACCCCTTGCTCTAGCAGGAGGGAATTTGTGACCTTGATTGTGCAGTAATCTCCTTGGTTTTTGAGACAGTTCTTCAAGTCAGTGCTTTTCTGGTTGGGCAGACAGTAAATGAGGAAGTGATATGCTGGCGCATGAATTCTTACGCTTTGCTACTTGGAATCTTACCTTCGTGTAATCAAAGAAGAGTAAAGATCAAGGGGAAGGACTGTTAACGCTGGTGCATGTAGCTTTTGCCTTTGGATTCTCAGCTTGTAATTTGCAGTGTTTCTCTGTTCCTGGCCTGGTCTGTTTTTTGTCCCTGCATTTGAGAACAGCTTCAGATATAATTACATTTGTATCACGGATACTGATGCAGTGCCTATTTTTGATCTAGCCATGGGGGCTCTTGCAGAGTGCACTGTGCAGAGATCTGATTTGAATTAACCTTCGTCATTGGGGTTCAGAGAGTGGAGAAAGCATTCATACTGAGGATATAGCAAGGATGGAGCCTTATCTTCTCAAATTAAATTTAATGTAAATTAGTTCTTCTAGTTAAAGTAAATGTAAATGAGTTCTTCAAGTTATCTGTCTGGAAGATACTTGATCATGTCCTTCCTCCCCCTATAGCTCAGCTGGATGGCTATTCGCTAGCTCCCTACCATCTTGTGTTCTTTCAGATTCTCAGATGTGTGGCTGCCTTGGGAAGCAGGAGCTCAGTGGAGGTTTATCAGTGCTTCTCTTGTGGGGTAAGGGTGTGGGAGGGAGAGGATTATCTAATGTCAAAGTATCTGATTTCAGCACTGTTATATAGTTAGTAAGACTCTAGCAAGGGAGGTTATGGAAGGCAGCACCTGGGTAATGGAGACTGATCATAACATTACACTGACTTTATTTTTTTCTCTCCGCAGGTTGATCTGTATGTTTGCTTGTTTTGTGGCCGGGGAAACAATGAGGACAAACTGCTACTGTGTGATGGATGTGATGATAGCTACCACACTTTTTGCTTGATTCCCCCTTTGCCTGATGTTCCCAAGGGTGACTGGAGATGCCCGAAATGTGTTGCTGAGGTACAAGAACTACTCAACTCTCTGCATCTATTCATGTTATTAGGAAGAGCCATTTACAATGGTAGCTCAGCCCTTTGAGCTCTGTCCTCTTCCTCTTGTCGTTGGAGCAGAATGTGTAGTTTTATATTTAGTTTGGGATATTGTCAAGATGTGACCTGTGACTGAGTCTCCAGAAGCCCTTTGTTGAGCAAACAAAGCTGTTGGGCAGCATAAGAAGGAAAAGCGTCTGCCAGAGGAAGCCTGAAACTCTCTGGGCAGCTGAACTCTGCATATTAAGAGCTGGGATTGAATTTGAGTTATTAGAGGGTGTTAATAAGAAAAATAACTAGCCATCAGCTGACTGGCATGTTTGCATGTTCAGATATACCTCTGTATCCATAAATACTGTCAGAGGGCTCTGTTGGTGTTGAAAGGGGCATTGCGGAAATAGGCAAGGTGGAATAGCCTGTGATGTGACTGAGGCTGCTGTTTGCCCCCTCTCTGTGGATAAGACAGTGAAAGAAACTCCTCTGAATCTGTGTATGTCAGATGACTGAAGTTACTAACCAATTAGCATAAAACTATTATACCAAAGCAGTTATCCGAATAAACCCTCTTACCCTTCCCTCCCTCTCTCCACATAAGCTTATCTTCTCCACAGCTAAACCAGCTACTGACTTACTAAGACACAGTGGGTGAGGTAATATCTTTTATTGGACCAGCTTCTGTTGGTTACCTCTCCCACCTTGTCTCTGTAATATCCTGGGACTGACATAGCTACAATTACTCTGCATTACTAAGACTAAGGCAGTTGTAAGTTTTGCTGTAGTGCAGTTCTGCTACAGCTGCTTGTCTTAGTGCCTGATTCTCACATAATCCCCTTTTAGCTTAAGGCTGTCTCAGTATCTTTGCTGTCCCTTGTCGTTCTGCCTACTTCAGCAAGTGCTGAGATGGTGCCTTTGGTAGTGCAGGTGAAGCTGCCTGGCAGTCGGCTTGAACACGTTGGTGTGGCTGCCGAACTGGTAGTTGTGTGGTAGGAGCTGCCCCATCTGGAGAAAGCAGTTGAAACCAGTATTTTGCGTTTGCATTAGCCAAGGAAACTGACTTAGACACTGACTTCCTCCAGTAAGAGCCTGGCTGCTTGTCATCAGCTGCAGGAGTAATATTTGTATTGCCTCTCCTAGGAATGTAACAAACCGCGTGAGGCCTTTGGATTTGAGCAGGCTGTCAGGGAGTACACCCTCCAGAGCTTTGGAGAGATGGCAGATAACTTCAAATCTGATTATTTCAACATGCCAGTCCACGTAAGTATCCCTATTTGTCAGGATTTGTTACTGGGGAAGGCACTGAAGTTTTAGCGGACACACACATTTTTTGATGGGCATCTCATGAGTGACAATATCAGTTTGAAATATGTAAACAAATGGTTTAGCTCTCTGGCATCTGGTCACGTCTCCTTCAGTTTCCCATCTTTCTGCGGGTGGTCTGCTGTTTCCTTCTGATGGATGGGTGACTTAGGCCTATACCCCAGCAAAGTATTTTGGTCAAACTATCAAATTCCTTCCTTTTTCAGGGTTCAGCAAACCAGACAGTCCAAATAATGTATTTATTCTTACTTGTTGGCACAGGGTTCTTCCTCCAGCCCTTCACCTTGTATAATCCTTTTGACTCAGGCATGGTTCAAGTCTTTTGACCCCTGTTACAAAAGTGGCTGAGTGTCCTCCTCACCCCCTCCATGGACGGTCACCAGACTGCTGTATTGGAACCAATATTTGAATTGCACATGCTTCCATATCCATTGGGTTTGAGCAGCATCAAGACACACATTCTAGTTCTTGCTTCTTTGGCACGCTCCTGGGATGCAGACTCCCTGTCTGGCACCCTCCCCCTTAGGATGTGGGATCCTGCAGTCCAGTTGCCTTGGGCTCAAAGTCAAGTGTTGAGCCCCCCCCCCCTCCCCCAGTCCTCCCACTTAAGTCTCCCCACCAACTAATGCACATTTTTCCCTAGCGATCAGCTCTCATGGACATTCTGGTATTCAGTTCAGCTCTTTGGGGATGCATGGCAGATAAAGTAAGGTACACCAGTTTTGTAAAGGAACTTTTTAACCAGACACAGACACAGACAGACCCCTTTACTCTTAGACGGTACAGGGAATATACATCTCTATGTGTAAACAACAAAGAGCTGAATGCATTTCTCTCCTTTGGTCCTCTACTTCTGAGACCCCTTTAGGGTTAGTCTGCCTCCTTCAGGGGAACCAGGTCGCTCTGACCCTCCACTCCTTCTGCTCAGTCTTCTGGGTCTGGTGAAGGACTTCCCGCCTCTTGTCAGAGTGTGTGTGTCCCTTTTAAAAGCAAGGTCTGACGCTTCTTCCTGCTGCTTTGGTCATACTGGGATTTTCCCTTCTCCCAGCTTTCAGGTAGGGTTGCTTAGAGAGGGTCAATAAAATCAGTGCCACAGACTGTTGCCCCCGTGGTACCATCTGGGAATGGCTCTTCAGTTGTTGATGGTCCTGTTTCAGATTCTCAGACCTGGTCTATCTTCTACCATAAAATGGAACAGATTAGTCCTAAATAGAGTTCATAAAATCAAATGGAATTCACATCTTTTTTGAGTTCAATCAGTGGTCTTCACTAGGATTAACCAGCTGATGCAGGGCATAAGGAGGACTTTGTCCCTCGCTGGAAGCCCCCAAGCAAAACCAATCCCACCGGGTCTTGAGTCCCACTAGTGATGTGTTGCCTCAAGCCTTTCCTCCTTATTTCACCCCATCCTGAGACCATTTTATGAACTCTGTTCTTGTTTACAGCCCACTTTCTGGACTTGGTGTTCTCTTGATGGAGAGCCCTTCAGTTTTCACTTCCTGGTCTCTGCAGTCACCTTCTGCTCCTTGCAGATATTTGGACTCTGGATAGCCTTCCTCCAAGTCCTACCCTCCCTCTTCTTAACTGAGCCATAGGCTTCTTGTATAGTTCAGTCATTTGACTCCCCACCCTCCTGATCACATGAGCCTCTGGGACTACATTGCTCATCAATCCCTCCTGGGGACTATCTCCCAGCATATTCTTCTTTAAAGGGCTGAGCTCTATAAGATTTGTATTAGTGGCACTTGCTCTTAAAGGGCCCAGTATACTCAGTTACCCTAGCCAGTTTAAAAAGTTTCAGATACCTCTACCCTCAGCTCCTTACCAAGTTTTATTTTTAAAAACTACTTTTTCTTGTTTATAAAAATGTCTCCGATGTTGTGTGTGAGAACCATACAAACTGGAGAAACAGACTATGGTCTGATTATACAGAAAGATCTGTCAAATGTGTAATGCATAATATATAAGCCTTCAAATGAGAGAGAAGTTTCCCCAGTTGTCTTTTTTGCTGTAATAATCTCGGGATGGAGTTGTGATTCAGTCACAGGATTGAAATGGAAGCTCTAGGTTCTGTTACTGGTTCTGCTGTAGATTTCCCGTAGCATGACACTTTTTGAACAAGACACACAATCTCTCTGCTTTGTTTCTTCCATCTGTAAAAAGGAGATAGTACTTCCTTAGCTGATAGGTTATGTTCAGCTAAATTAATGTTTGTGAAATACTGTGGTGATAAGCACCATAGAAAAGCCAATATAAGAAATAACTTCAGTGTTACTTTCAGCAATGATAGATTTAAAAAAGTTTCAGACAAATGTGATTAAGTTTATGGTGTTCCATTAACACTCCAGAATTAGTGAATAGTTTCCTTTTTGGAAAGGAGCACCCTTGCTGAAGTAGAAACAAAGAATCTTTCTGCCTCTTGTAATTCTTATAAATCTGTGGGTGGCTGAGAATTTAGGGGTTGGTGGAAGAGGACATTGGTCTGCTTGACCCAAATGGGCAGCTGTTATCCAATTTGTTGTGATAGATGCACAGTTTGGTTCTTTGTTCAGTGAGTATCAGTCTGTTCTGAAGATCAGATTGAATTATTGGATATGTCATGGTTGCTGTCTTCCTTTCTGATGGGTATGTGCATAATCTGGCCTGGTGATAAAATTACATAAGAACAGCTGTACTGGGTCAGACCAAAGGTCCATCTAGCCCAGGATCCTGTCTTCCAACAGTGGCCAGTGCCAGGTGCCCCAGAGGGACTGAACAGAACAGGTAACCATCAAGTGATCCATCCCTTGTCGCCCACTTCCAGCTTCTGGCAAAACGGAGGCTAAGGACACCATCCCTGTCCATCCTGGCTAATAGCCATTGTTGGACCTATCCTCCATGAACTTATCTAGTTCTCTTTTTAAACCCTGTTATAGTCTTGGCCTTCACAACATCCTTTGGCAAGGAGTTCCACAGGTTTGCTGTGTGTTGTGTAAAAAATTACCCCATAACATGATGTAGTAGTCCTTAATGGACACATTTGGAGTACAGGGCATTTGCTCACTTTTTTTATTCTTACAGAATTATGGGGCTATTTGTTTTTATTAGTTTTTCTAACTAGAACTATATCTGGGCACTTTGCCTCTAATCATCCTAGCTTTCTTTTCCACCTACTCTTTCCCACACAACAGGCTTCTAAAGCCTGGTTTACACTACAGAGGTCAATGTAAGGCTCCTTACCTTGTCCTAACTCTGTAAGCATCTACATTACAATGTTGCTCCTGCTGATATAAGTTGCACACTACACCGACCTAACAACTCCACCTCAGCAAGAGGAATAGTGCTTAGGTCGATGTAGTTAGGGTGACGCAGTGTCCGTGTAGACACTGCATTACTTACATTGCCTGTTGATTATCAGCCTCCAGGGCTGACAGCTGGAGCTCTCCTGGCCTGGGGGTGACAACTGTCAGCCCCTCCACACTATCCCACTTAAGTCAGTGCAGGCACGCACCACCTGCAGGAGGAGGCTAGTGTAGACATGAAAAAATCCAGTAATTACTGTGGTGGCTGTATGTCGACCTAAATTAGGTTGATTTAATTTTATGTAGAAAGGTGTAAAGAATGACGAAAAAAAAAAGAATCATATGATTTCCATGGAATTTGATTCTTGTGTGTGGTGTGGGGGGAGACTGGATTTAATGTCTGATCTGTGAGGTGTTGGGGAAGGTACATTATCAGTTTTGGGTGTGTGTGTGTTTTTTACCCTGGGATAATGCTGTATGCCCTGGAATGCCTTTGTCTTTACAGATGGTTCCCACTGAGCTGGTGGAGAAGGAGTTCTGGCGACTGGTGAGCAGCATTGAGGAGGATGTCATTGTGGAATACGGGGCTGATATCTCATCCAAGGACTTTGGAAGTGGCTTCCCTGTGAAGGATGGCCGTCGAAAGATGATGCCAGAAGAGGAGGTGTGAATGGGGAAATGTTAACTGACCCAAACTTTGCAGAACAGGAAGTTGCACTTCATTTAGGACTGAAATTGATGTGGATTTTTGCAGTTTTGTGAAGAAAAATGGTGATAGCTTTTACATGTGCCAACATTTCTTTAAGGCAAATGTGATATGGAGGCTAAAGCAGGGGGATTAGAGTCAAGACACCTAGGTTTCATTCCTGGCACAGTCACTGATTTACTATGGCTGTTCCAAGGGTTAATCTTTGTAAAGTGCTTAGATCTTCAGGTGAAGGTTGTGATAGAAATGCAAGGTATTAAGACAGTACTCAGCATGCATTTCTGAACCGTTCTCAGCATAAGGAGACTGATAAGATTTTTTCCTGAACTCTTCAACCTTCTGTTAACTATCAGAACATCAGCTTTCTCATCCAGATGTCCTATATTTAGAATCTATTGCAGATAAGTTAAACGGATTGGTTTTCAGTTGTTCTCCTTACCTGTATCTTCTCATACTCACAACATACAGTATATGCCATGCTATCATAAGAAGAAGAAAGGGAAAAGAATCACTAAATCTTTTCCATCTTTCCCAGACATGCCTAAAATAACTATTACTAGGACTCAAGTTATCTTAGTACCCTTTCATGGCTTCTGCTCTGTTTAAATTAATTTAGCCAATATGAGTTGCTGAGGCCTGCAATACATCTGCCATCCTGGAATGTGGTCTGGTGTGAAGGAACTATGATGAGCATTTGAGGCATGTTGTATATGAACACAGTTCTTAACTTTGTCTTTCGGGTGGAGGCATGTTGAGGTGTCTGTAGTTAGAGGTGAATTTTGGATCATCTGAGTGGTGACTTGCTATTATTCTTTTGCCTCTATACTTTTTTACCATTGCAAGTGTTGTTTACTCTATTCCATAATACAAAAACTAGGGCCACCTGATAAAATTAATAGGCAACAGGCTTAATTCAAACCACAGGAAATTTTCCACACAATGTACAGTTAACCTGTGGAACTCATTGCCATGAGGTGTTGTGATGGCCAAAAGTATAACTGGGTTCAAAAAGGAACTAGATAAGTTCATGGAGGATAGGACCATCAATGACTGTTAGCCAAGATGTTCAGGGATGCAACCCCAAGCTCGGGGTTACTAAACTGCTGGCTGTCAGAAGCTGGAAGGGAATGATGGTTGGATCACTCCAACTGCCCTATTCTGTACACTCCCTCTGTAGCTCTGGCATTGGCCAATGTCGGAGACAGGATACTGGGCTAGATGGACCATTGGTCTGACCGGGTATGGCAGTTTTTATGATCTAAGCAAGGACAGTGAGGGAGTTCTCTTGTTTTAAGTATGTACCCTTAAAGCAGTTTTTGTAAAGAAGGTTAAGATCAGTCATTCTGCAGTAAAATGGGCCTTTGAGTAACTGATTTCCCAGAACATGGTTCATAAAGATGTAGTAAGGCTTGGGTTTCATGATTTCTTTGAAGTGCGTTCCAGGCTTGAATTTTGCCTTCAGGATATCATGTTGATGTCATTTGCCACCCATTTTGTAGGGACCAGTGCTTTACTTGGAGCAAAAGAACAGGGAAAAGTGAAAGTCTTTTAAGCATGTTTAGGTTTCTATCTAAACCAATATCTAGGACTGCATTTAAGTAATTCTCTCACTACAGGATTGGCTGCTAGATTAAGGTCTAAGGAGTAGTTGGAAGACTTGATTAAGTGCTTGATATAAAGAAATACTTCCCACTTCTGAAGCTTCAGCATGGCAGAATACCAATCAAAGGCTAATATGTAAATTAATAGGCTGCTCCATTTATCCTGAGGGCTACCTTCTCCTTAGGCTTGTTAGAGTATTTGAATGGTCTTCTGACTTCACAGCTTTCTCCCTTTCTTTGGCAGGAGTATGCACTTTCTGGTTGGAACCTGAATAACATGCCAGTGTTGGAACAGTCAGTCCTCGCTCATATCAATGCAGATATCTCTGGCATGAAGGTGCCCTGGCTGTACGTAGGGATGTGCTTCTCCTCTTTCTGCTGGCACATTGAGGACCACTGGAGCTATTCCATCAATTACCTGCACTGGTATGGTTTCTCTTCCTGTCACCCTCTTCCCTTGCACTGCCCTGATTGCTCTTAACTGATGCAGTTCTTCATTTAATACCTGTACCTGGTGATGTCCATTCTTCTTATTGTTTGGCTGAGACCAAAGGCCCATAAGAGAGATAAGCAGTTCATTTCCTTAGAATGAGACTGACACTAATAGGAGAGATGAATGCAGATATCACTGTATAAGGCACCTCAGTGTTAACCCTTTTGGTTAAATGTAGATGTTTAAACACCATCACCAGTAACAATGGAAAATTCTGTGCTACAGACATCCTTTCTTAGCAAGTCTTGGTGCACTCATCTAATCAAGCAATCCTATTGGCTGAATGATAAGCTACTTTATAATGCAGTTTAGAAGTTAGTACTTGTTCATAAGCCGAATATTTTTGGTAAAAAAGTGACGCATCAAAGAGCAGGGGCTGGCTTATAAATGGGTGTACACCAAAATTTGATGATTTTAAACTCTATGGAATCATTGAATTGAATTGCTAATACTTTGTCGTTTTGTTTACCTGGAGTGTCTGCAGGCATGGAGCCCCTCAACTCCCAGTGTTTGCGGTTTGCTATTCCCAGCCAATGGGAGCTGTGGGAAGTGGTTGGGAACAGCAAACCGCGGACACTGGGAGCTGAGGGGCTCCGTGCCTGTGAATGCTCCAGGTAAACAAAACGTCCAGCCCCACTAGCAGCTTACCCTAACGGGCCAGGAGCCAAAGTTTGTCAACCCGTGAAATATAGGGTCAGCTTATGAAAGGGTCATACAGTTTTTTGCTATTTTTACCTAACCATCTTGGGGCGTCGGCTTCTAAACGAACAGGCTAATGAACGAGTATATACGGTATGTTACATGATAGCAAATAGCTGAACAGCTCTATATTGATGTAGTGGTGCTTACACTACTTCCAGTTAGGAATCTCACAGTGACGTTAACTTGATGTTAGGCTCTCCCAAAATGTTTTGGTGGTTGGGTTTTTATTTAAAAAAACAACCACCATCAAATTCACTGCAAACAGACCACTCATACTGCAATTTTCCCATGTCCAGACTCAGTAATAATGGAGCAGTTTTTGGGGGTAAGCTGTGGGAAGCACCCCTATTCAAAATGAAAAGTGTGTGCTTGTGTGTACATCTTGTAACAGTCAACTTGCCTTTGAACTGTGATTGTAGTTTTCTGGAGAAGTATGTTTGCTAGTAACTAAGAGCCTAGAGTATGTTTTGTTTTTAGAGTTCGGTTATTGACTTCAGCATGCCATGAGCCAGATCATTGTGCTGGGCTTTGGTGCCAGCTGGTGAGTTTCAAGAGCCCAGACAGATGTAAGGGGAAGGTTTACTTAGTGGGATTGGACTGGTTGTGTCCTACTAACAGGTGTCACTGAAGACTTCAGGAATCAGATGAGGTGTTGGTGTGAAAAAAATTAGACTCTTGAGTGCAATATTATTTTTCTTAGCTTTTTGGCTGGCTTCTGAATAATTTTGCAATGCATTTAGACAGTGAATGCTAGACAGACATTGAGGTATTTAGACAGAGTTGCTTCTGTATTAGTAGATAATTTGAGTAGCAGAAAACCGTTGACAAATTCTTGGGCTCATAGGCCAGTACAGAGCATTGTGGTGCTAAGACTTAATTGGAAAGACTGGGGTAATTTGTTTGGCAGTTACTCGTTTTTATCAGTGGATTTCACTCTTGTTTGGCCCAATCCCCATTCATATTTAACATATTAGGCACATTACCTGTCACTAGGTGTATAAATCTCGCCACAGGTATCCCAGTCAGCTGTCTTTCTCTTGTGGTTCAGAACAGTGGTTTCCAGTAATTGGTTATGTGTAGCAAAGTGGTGGCTGCATCTCCTTGCTGGAATGCTGAGTTTGTGTGCTGTTGTCATCACTTCTGATGCAGTTGTGCACTCTTCTGCTGGTGTCAGAGTTTGGACTGTTCCACAC
This sequence comes from Trachemys scripta elegans, assembly GCF_013100865.1. Taxonomy (NCBI): domain Eukaryota; kingdom Metazoa; phylum Chordata; order Testudines; family Emydidae; genus Trachemys; species Trachemys scripta. The sequence goes on along the minus strand of NC_048298.1, from coordinate 106,743,118 downwards.
CCATCCTAAACTCTGTTCTGAGTAAGTGCATGGTGTTAAGAAGTGGCTTTGCAGTTAAGATCTTAGGCTGCTAAAACCTGGTCAGTTGTCTGGAGAAAAAATAGGAACCCTTTCCTTGGAGAACATGGTATTTGGCATCTGTCTTCTCACTTAGGCCTCTCGTGGCAAAGTGCCTGGTGGTACTCTGTCAGATAATGGTAGAAAATGCAGCTATGGATTGTGTTCTGCAGGTAATTCACTTAATTGTCAAGTTAGAACACTATGTTCATTTTAGCCCAAGAAGAAAGTGAGTTTGAGAATGTTGTTTCTTGCCATGTGAAAAGTGTCTCAGGGAGAGTGGTGGGAGGCTCTGTGAAATCACTGGAGTATACCTTGTGTGACACTGACAATATCCTAAATGGACTTTATTGAATTAGATTTAATACCTTTTGGGGTCCCTTGTATTAAAAATGCAATTGTGTGTGTTATGGAATTGTATGTATATAACTTCTCTAGGAGACTGACTAATGAAATCTCTGGAAGGTATTAGGAACTTTAGAAGGCTTTTTGGAACAATCCCTGTGAAGTGGAATTCCTAGGAAGTACCTGGGGGAAGGGGGATGCAAATGTGATCCACTTGAATCCATCCTTTTGAAGCTGTGCTCTGGGGAAGAAAACCCATTGTCTTCTAATTACCTGCTCTTGGAAACTCCAGATCTGAGACCCCCTGAGATGTATAAAGGGTGGACTAAACATTATGAATGTGCTTGTTCTGAGCTGAAGCTTTGATGAACTTGTGAACACACAAGAAACCCCTTGGGTGGAGTTTGGAAGACTGCTCCAGCCAGAGCCCATGTTAGGGTTGGGGTGATCTCTGGTAAGCTTATTAGTATGTGTATAGGCTCTTTTATTGTTTTTAATGTGTTCTCTGTGGGGCTTCCACCTTTAGAATAAAATAGGTTTGCATAGAAAGAACTGTGGTAACTTATAAGTGTTGCCAATCACTGTTATAAATCTCTGAAGAGAAAGTGAGCAGGTGTGCTTAAATAGCCTGCTTTGGCTTGGAATAACACAGGAAAGTGCGGCAGGGAACTGTGCTACCTGAAAATACCTTGTTCAGAACGGAGTGAGGCGCACATCTACACCCAAGAAAGGCAACGTCTGGGGAGTTGGAAGCCTGAGAGTGGGTGCCATTGCTGAGGGGAAATACAGGTGCAGTTGTCCTTAACTGACACACCTTGCATTAGGATGACATCCTCACTTTCCTTTAGGTAATGTGTATTGTGGGCTATGTTTTCTGCCAGGGGAGAGCCGAAGACCTGGTATGGAGTGCCCTCTCATGCAGCAGAACAACTGGAGGAGGTGATGAGAGAGTTGGCTCCTGAACTGTTTGAGTCACAGCCTGATCTCCTGCATCAGCTTGTCACCATCATGAACCCCAATGTGCTGATGGAACATGGTGTGCCTGTGAGTAGTACATGAGAATTTCTTCTATACCTCTGTAATGCACTGCTTTTTTATATACCTTTCGCTTTGTGACAGATTTTCCTTACGATGCGTTGGAATAACATTTAAGAACTCTTATGGTGATCCCTCGGATCCAGTTAATCAATTAAGGGGTAGTCTTTCATCTAATTCTCTAGCATGCTGCAGTAGAAGGAGGTAATGTTCTGCTGAAGGACTTCAGTGTGAAATTGAAGTCTGTGTAGATGTAGCAGAATTCAGTTAGTGAGAACCCACTAGGGGCAACCTATTAAATGATCTTAAGTGGCTCACCTGATCGAGAGAAACCTCTTGCAAAAAGACCCCAAAAAGCTGTAAATAAAATAAAATACAATATAGAACAAATATATTCACTGCATATCATAATTATTTGATTTTTGTTCCTGTGTTTATCAGCTGTTAAAGAACCAGATATCTGAATTCAATATGTTAATTAAATAGTAATTAACCACTGGGCTTTGGTTAAATATCACCATTAACATAGTCCAGTATTTGAGGGTGGCCAGCAACAGATGCTTCAAAGGAAAGTGTAAAAAACCCTGTTATAGGCAGATGTAAGGTAACCGGCACCCACATTAGGTCTCATCATGATCTCTAACAGTTTGAGATTGATTTAAGTCTTGAAGCATGAGGTCAAGTGTAGGTAGTCTCTTGGTCTATCCAAGGCCATGATCAAGTGCATTGATGTTTTTGGTCTTTTGGCCTCGAGATGAAAACCTTGTCTGTGTTTCTGGGACCTTGAAGTGAAAAAAATTCTCTAAATTATATCCCTTTGAAAATTTTTGTTAGCATGAATTATAACTGTGGCTATTCTTGATAGCAATATATATGTCCATTCCCTTTTTAATCTGGAATTAAGAAAATACCGTACTACGAACCAAATTAATGGAACATTGTCAATTTAAAATGTTGTGTAAACAGATTCCGTTTCCTTTGTTACTATTGATATTGTAGCTTATTAAAACTAAAACCTTTAAAATGTCATGTACACGGCTTTTGCTGTTTGCTTTTTAGTTAGCTTGGCCAGTGAAAATCAGTGAAATCAGATTCATAGATTGACTTTTGTTTTAAATATTTTCATTTTCAGGTTCTCTACAATGCAAAATTGTAGCAATGGCTACAAGGTAGTTAAATTCCTTTGGAATTTAAAAATATAATGAAAACATTTCTATTTTTCAGGTTTAGTAAAATCTACATTTTTGTAAAATATGAATTGTGTCCCTTTAAGTCACGACCAATCACTTTCAGTAGGCTAAATTGCATCTCTGGCAGATGTCCAAACAAAGCAAAATATACTCTTTCCCAGAGGCTTTTAAACTTTGTGGTGTGAAGGGTTAAGAGACGATCCACTAACTGATAGTAGAGAAACTTCCTACCTGAATCCCAAAAGGGACAAGCCCTGTGATGGGCCTTAACTGCTGATTTATTTATTTAACCTGTTTTAGTAAGGTTGTCAAAGAGGATTTAATTTTCAAAAGGTTAAACACCCTACTAATGTATCCTGCCCTAGCTAAATTCCCTGTTGTTTCCTACAGGTGAAGGGAGATGGTTTCACAGTGTCGTTTTTTTATGAATTATTTTAACTTTCTGTCTGCTGCCAATCTCAGTTTTCTCCTTCCTTCCCCCCACCCTGATTTGTATTTAGGTGTACAGGACCAATCAGTGCGCTGGTGAGTTTGTTGTGACTTTTCCTCGTGCTTATCACTCCGGATTTAACCAGGGCTACAACTTTGCTGAGGCCGTGAACTTCTGCACTGCAGACTGGGTGCGTTCTGTTGCACATGTGTGTCCATGTCTCTGCTAGCTGGCCTTTATTAAGAGAATGTTAGTAACTTGTTTATCTGGATAGTAATCTCATATGTTACAGCATTACCTGGCACTGCTATAGTTAAGTCATTTGAGTTTCCATCACAAATGCATTTTGAAGGTCTTACAAATCAAATCTAAATAGCTTCTAGTTGACAACTGTGAATATTGGCTTTCTTTTAAGCATGTGTCTGAACTAATCCTGACAATTCACCCTTCAGTTAACTGCTAGGGCTGCCGAGGTGCTCTCTCATGCAGTTGTCCTTTCTGCACTTCTATAGAATACATAACCCACTGTGCTAAACCCCAAAGAGAAATGCTTTCAGCTGTGTTCTCCCTTTCCCTTGCTGTGACCAGTTACTGCAGTTCTTAGTGGTATAAGCATTAGCTCAAGACCCCTATTGTACCATGACACTGCATAGCTAGAAACAGATGCAGGGCTCACTTTGGTAACTAGCTATGTAAGATTCCTTTTGCTTAGCCTAAAATATGAACCCATTGGGTTCCAGTAATCCATATACCTAACTCCACTAGCTTTTTGTATATTTAAAAAAGATGCAAAACATGGCTCTCATTCTGTAGGTTCTGGAGACCTTGTCTTTGATAACTGATGTAATTTGTCCATTATAATTGGTTACCTCCATAAAGACACTGTTCTTTAGTTGATATATTTCTAAGTCTGCCTTTTCCCAACTCTTGTTGAGGGAGACAAAATGGGGAGATGTGGGACAGCCCCTTGGAACATGCCCCCAAATAATGACTTTGTTGTTGCTTGGCATTTCCTAGCTTCCCATTGGACGTCAGTGTGTGAATCATTACCGACGGCTAAGGCGTCATTGCGTCTTCTCCCATGAGGAGCTGATCTTCAAGATGGCTGCAGATCCAGAGTGTTTGGATGTGGGGCTTGCTGCCATGGTCTGCAAGGAAATGACTCTCATGACAGAGGAGGAAACACGCTTAAGGGAATCAGTTGTGCAGATGGTGAGTACCGTGAGTGCAGCTCCTGCTTTTCATGCTGTTGGTGCGGTGCAGGGTTAATACAAGACTTCTTGAAAGGAAGTGTACTGTTTCTCTGGCTCATGTCCTTATCAAGTGTCAAATTTTTGTCAGGGAGTGCTGATGTCAGAAGAGGAGGTGTTTGAACTGGTTCCAGATGATGAGCGTCAGTGTGCAGCCTGCAGGACCACGTGCTTCTTGTCTGCTCTTACTTGCTCTTGTAATCCTGAGCGGCTCGTATGCCTGTATCATCCGACTGACTTGTGTTCCTGTCCCATGCAGAAAAAGTGTCTCAGGTACACGAGTTTCCCTATCTCTCCTTTCCCATGTGCAGTCTGTCCTGTTACCCAGAAACTTATGGTGAAATATAGCAGTTGTTTTCACCTACCTCTTTCTAACCAGCAGGGATAGCCTCCTCATTTCCCATGAGGCCAAGGAATCTTGGTGTAATACAGAGCTTCTTAACCCTCATCTGTTGATCTCTATGCATGGAAATGGATGTCCTATGTATTACAGGAGGTTTAATGCTTTTGCTCTTTCCCCCTGTTTATCTACAGGTACCGGTATCCATTAGAGGACCTCCCTTCTCTTCTGTATGGAGTGAAAGTTAGAGCACAGTCCTATGACACTTGGGTCAGTAGAGTTACAGAGGCACTGGCTGCCAACCTCAACCACAAGAAAGGTCAGACTTCCATTGTTGCACACTGTAGCAGTTTGTTTGGGGGAATCTCCTCTTTGTTCAGCCCATTTTTCCAGTGATTCCGGCTATGTGAAAGGAGGGATGTTCTTAGTGGAAGTGGAGAGATGGATCTAAATTGAAAGTGACACAAATACTAGATAGATGCTTTTCATTGCTGCTGTGCATTTCATTCTAGGTAGCACGTTGGGAACTTGTTTGGGGACTAGTGAAACAGATTAAGATGGCGTTAATTTTTGCGCACAGACTACTTATATCCTATTATTGCAGATGTGATTGAGTTGAGAGTGATGTTGGAGGATGCTGAAGACAGGAAGTATCCGGAGAATGATCTCTTCCGCAGGCTCAGAGATGCTGTGAAAGAGGCAGAGACCTGTGCTTCGGTGGCACAGCTGCTTCTGAGCAAAAAGCAAAAACACAGGTAAGGCCAGGAGCTTTTCAATCTTTTCTATAAAAAGCAACGGAGGGTCCTGTGGCACCTTTGAGACTAACAGAAGTACTGGGAGCATAAGCTTTCGTGGG
>NC_048298.1:106673612-106737327 GCF_013100865.1 Trachemys scripta elegans | reverse complement strand
AAGAAGTGAGGTTCTTACCCACGAAAGCTTATGCTCCCAAGAACCTCACTTCTTGCATCTGAAGAAGTGAGGTTCTTGCCCACGAAAGCTTATGCTCCCAGTACTTCTGTTAGTCTCAAAGGTGCCACAGGACCCTCTGTTGCTTTTTACAGATTCAGACTAACACGGCTACCCCTCTGAATCTTTTCTATGTATGTCATTTTATACCCTCCTTCTGTCACTCGGATGCTGAAGTGGAAGGCCTCTGAGGCTTCCAGCATGGCTGGGTAGAAGCCCACCATCTTCTTTCTCCAGTGGTGGGGTGGCAGGGTAGTGGCAGGAATGCTGCGGTAGGGGACCGTACTTTCACAGATCTGAGATGTTTTCAGCATCTTGTTTGTTAGCAGAACTTTGTACTGAACTATGGAAGCATGAGGGAGGGAGACTGGGTGTGTGGGTGCGGGTGCTGATTAGGGATTCAATGACCATGGATAAGGCTACATTTTAGTCACAGGTATTTTTAGTAAAAGTCATGGACAGATAACGGGCAATAACAGTCATGACCTATCCATGATTTTTACTAAAAATACCTGTGACTAAATCTTACCTGCTGGGAAGGGGCGTTCCTGAAGACTGCTGCTGGTTATGGGGGGACAGCGCGGGGCCCCACTGCAGCTGGGGGCAGCCCAGGGCCACCTGCCACTGCGGGGGAGGGGGAGGCGGCGACCTGTGTTCCCAACGCCGATCTGGGCAGGGGGGTAGTGAGGGCCCCCCTGCCGCCACTGGTCCAGGCCGGGGGCGGCCTGCGGCCCCACTGCCGCTGGTACCAGACCACTGCTCCAGGGCAGCGCTGGGGACCAGCTGCCTGGGGCTGCCAGAGCAGCAGCCAGTGCGCCAGGCCCCTGGGCTTCCCCAGCTGCTGGGGTGGTCCTGGGGTCAGCCGCACTAGCACTTCAAACTTCACGGAGGTCACGCCCTCTGTGAATGATTCGCAGCCTTAACCATGGAAGGGGTTGCAGGGAAAGAGAGAGAGCAACAAAAATGTAAAAGTAATGAAAATTTAGGGTTAAACAACATAAAAGTGTAAGTGCAAATTAGTGTGGGTCAAGTACACCATTGGAAATGGGAAACAGCCCTCTGCTGATTTGCAGCATCAGAGATACTGTATTTTGCCCTATCCTGCCCCCCACAAGCCTACCTCTTCCGGCAGTACCCAGGTGTTCCCTGTATGTTCCGACCTTGCTAGTGCTGTGATGGTGATATCAGCCTGAGTTATTAATTTGGCAGGCCATTGAATTTTTCTGAGGAATGCAAGGGAGGGAAGGGAAATGTTAACTTTCAGCAGTTTATGTCTTAGCCAAAGCTGAAAGGAGTTTCAAGGAAAAAGAAAAGGGCTTCTGTAGCTTGAGGACTGATGTCCTCAATATCAGAGGTTTCCTGCAAACAATTCAGGTGTGAGAGACTCTCAAAAGTCTCAAGAATCCTTTCTAATGGCAACCTAAACATAGTGGTCACTACCAGTTCTTCCTTTAATATACACACACACATATTTTGAAGTAGTTTAAAAAAGTAAGAGACAGAGATAAAAATAGCTAAAGCAGAGCAAATCTGTTATTTTAATATTTTCAAGGAAAATGAGGCAGTCAGGCACCAGGTTTTTTTTTCTATTCACTTTTTATTAATTTTTAAAAGTATGTACAGAAAAAGCAAACATAGCTATAGATAAACGTCTCCTAATCTATTAACCATTTCTTACATAGCCTTAGTTTGAGCCATTTAATTATATATAATGTTAATGGTTGAAATATAAATCAAATACACCTCTACCCCAATATAATGCGACCTGATATAACATGAATTTGAATATAACGCGGTAAAGCAGTGCTCTGGAGGGGCGGGGCTGTGCACTCCGGCAGATCAAAGTAAGTTCGATATAATGCGGTTTCACCTATAACGTGGTAAGATTTTTTTTTTTTTTTTTTTGGCTCCCGAGGACAGCGTTATATCGTGGTAGAGGTGTATTTGTATTACCCAATTTACAATCGAAGAAAATTTTGTTTATAAAAATCCAACTAGTTAAAGAAAAACTTAAGTTTGGTTCTACTCTTTATTTTAATTTCAGAGGATGGTGATAAAGTGGGGAAGGGAATGAAGTGGGTAGAGAGAAGGGAGAAGCGAGGGACAGAGCATGGATCATTCAGATACTTCCAGGAAAGGATCCCGTAGCTCTGAGAATTTTTCTTGGATATTTCTGTTACGGTACAATTCTTAGTCTTCTTCAAAGAGTGCTCCTATGCGTGATCCACTGTTGGTGTATCTGCACAGGCAGTGTCCGTTCAGTCTGCACGTCCGCTCTCCCTCCCTTGTGCTCTGACTTGAAGCTAACTAGCGCTGTGCAGGCAAATCACCCTCAGTTCCTTTTCTATCACCCCTGGCCTGAGCCTGAGCGAATAGCAGTCCTTTTCTCTTTACCTATTTTTATAGTGTTTAGCTCCTGTTACAGTTATTGCTCATTTTCCCTTAGCTTTATAGGGTTTCTGTTTGCTTTCCTGTTGGGGGGAGAAAAAAAAAAAAAAAAACCTGCAGGGCACAGGCACTGAAGTGGTGGTACTGCCTGCCAAATGCAAGAGCAAAGACATTACTGTCTCTATGAAATTGGTACCGACACGACTACCTCCAAAAAACCCTTGTCAGACCGATCTCATGCAAGATCTCCGCCAGTTTCCTCGGTACCGTCAAGTCAGTACCGACAAGATCTGATGATACTGATCCCCATGTTACCACAGGAGTTTTGATTTTCCAGAGATCTCATGGTGGCTGAGATTCTGGAGTCCTACTCCTTGGTTCCAGGGCTCTGGTAACGAGCACCTCTCGATCCCTGGAATCATCACTGGCATCTAGTCATTCATCTCCAGTCTTTTTGTTGGCTCCGCTGCTATCAAGGACTCAGTGACCAGGAGGATATCCACTCACTAGCCTCACACCAGGGCCCCCCAGTTGCACCCTTGGTCCGAGCTTCAACACCCTTGATGTGGCCACCTTGGGTACCACAACCCTCGCCCTTTTCCCCAATGACCATACTGGGATCCATGGGCAGCCTACAGGCACCATACTTCTTGGGCGTCTAATGTCTCCCACCAGAAATCGAGACAGTCTCCCTCAGCCTCTTTATCCAGAGCCCCAGAACCTCAAGGGCGACTTTTGAGGAGCAAAAGGCCAGACTAGAAGAGGAGATTACACCAATGACAAATAGCTCCTTCTTGTGCCCCAGATGACGCAGTGATGCCCTCTCCACCATGCATGGTGGATGGTTTTAAGCTATTTCTGGATCTAACAAAAAGGTTGCCAGACATACTTCAGATTCCGCTCGAGGAGGAGGTGAAAGATACCCACCATAAGCTACTAGGCGTATTGCATACCTCCTCTTCCTCCTTGAGAATCACATTCCCAGTCAACAAAGTGCTTTTAGTTCTTGTTGAGTTCATTTGGCACATGCCAGCCTCTATTGCACCAATACACAAAAGGGCCAATAAAAAGTACTACGTGCCCTCCAAGGATGTGGAGTTTCTTTTTTCTCACTCTCAATCCAACTCCGTCGTGGATGTGGTAAATTCCTGTGGCCAACATCACAATCAATCCACCTCTCATGACAGAGACTGGAAAATACTTGATTTATTTGGTAGGAATGCATATTCCTCTGTGACTTTTGCAATTCAGAATTGCAAATTACCAAGCCTTAATGGTGAAGAATGACCACATGAGTTTTGCTAAACTGAATGCATTTATTGACCACCTGCCGAAGCACAGCGGGACTAGTTTCAGGCCATCAAAAATGAGGGGCAGTTGGTACTGAGAATGGCACTCCAGACTGTGCTAGATGCTGTGGATACAGCAGCCCACTCAGTGTCGACAACAGTCGTGATGATACAGGTGTCGTGGTTACACCTCTCAGGACTGCTGAAGGAGGTGCAGACAACAGTTGAGGACCTCCAGTTTGAGGGCTTCAAACTTTTTGCGGATAAGACTGATTTATCACTCCATACTCTAACAGACTCCAGAGCCACCCTATGCTCACTAGGGATCTACACACTGGGACAGAAGAGGAAATTCAGTTCCCAGCCATCCTAACCGCTCCAGTGCCCAACACCAGAATGTGGCTATGAGCCACAGAGAAAGAGGCCTTAGGATTCAGAAGTGTAAACTGTCAGCTCTTCAATCCTCAACATCTCAGCCTTCAACCTCAAAACACCAGTTTTGACGCCTTGGTCAAGGCCTTGGGAGACCACTTGCCACAACATCAGCTGTGACCTACAGACCTCCTACGTTTCTTTGGATGTCGCCTTACTCCTTTTCCTCTGAAACTGGGAAGACTTAACTTGTGAAAGATGGGTCTTGGAGATAATTTCCAATGGGTACTCTATCCACTTTGCCTCCCTCCCTGTTCTCCTTCAGGGACCCTTCTGACAAGAGACTGCTAAGACAGGAAATACATTAGAACCTCAGTTACGAACTGACCGGTCAACCACACACCACATCTGGAATCAGAAGTACACAATCAAACAGCAGCAGAGACTGAAGCAAGTATAGTACTGTGTTAAAAGTAAACTACTAAAAAAAACACAAATGGAAAGTTTAAAAAACGGTTTGACAAAGTAAGGAAACTGTTTCTGTGCTTGTTTCATTTAAATTTAAGGTGGTCATAAGCAGCATTTGTCTTCTGCCTAGTAAAGTTTCAAAGCTGTATTAAGTCAATGTTCAGTTGTAAACCAAAGCGTTTTGTTCAGAGTTACGAACATTTTAGAGTTACAAAACAACCTCCATTCCCGAGGTGTTCGTAACTCTGAAGTTCTACTGTAGATCACCTGCTCTGCCTAGGAGCCATAGAACCAGTTCCTGTGCACCTCAGGGGCAAATGTTTTTATTCCCAATATTTCCTGATTTCCAAGAAAAATGAAGATTGGTGACCCATACTAGATCTAAGAGCACTAAATGAATACGTGAAGGCACAAAGATTCAAGATGGTTGCACCAGCCGTGGTTATACCAGTGGTTCTCAAACTTTTGTACTGGTGACCCCCTTACACGTAGCAAGCCTCTGAGTGTGACCCCCCCTTATAAATTAAAAACACTTTTTAATATATTTAACACCATTATAAATGCTGGATGCAAAGCGGGACTTGGGGTGAAGGCTGACAGCTCGTGACCCCCCCATGTAATAACCTTGTGACCCCCTGAGGAGTTGCAACCCCCAGTTTGAGAACCCCTGGATTATACCGTCTCTGGAACAGGGAGATTGGTTCTCGGCCATCAGCCTACAGGATGTCTACTTCCGTATATCAATCCAACCATCCCACAGATGATTCCTCAGGTTTATTTTCCATCTGGATCATTACCAATACTGGGTGCTTCACTTCAGCCTCTTATCCGCACCCAAAGTATTCTCCAAGGTCCTCGCCGTAGTAGCGGCCCATCTGTGCACCTTGGGGATCGTGATTTATCCATATTTGAATGACTGTCTCCTCAGACCCTGCTCCTTCAGCGATGCCCTACAGGCCACCCACAGGATGATGACATATTCACACAACTGGGCTTACAAATCAACATTCAGAAATTGACCTTGAGTCCAGTACAGTGCTTGAAGTTTATAGGGGTCTATCTTGATGGAGCGAGAGCATTCCTCCTGTCGCACAGATTTCACACTCTGCCCACTCCAATAGAGACAGTTAAAGCCAGCCCACAAATGACAGCCTGACATTGCCTCCAGCTTCTCCGACACATGGCGGCATGCACGTTTTGATCTCTCATGCCAGACTACACATGACATGTCTACAGGCATGGCTCAGGTCTCTCTACATACCAAGCAAGGACAGGCTAGACAAACCAGTGTCAATACCCTCCAGGGTCAAGCACTCCCTGGAATGGTGGAAAGACTCAATGAACGTCTGTGCAGAGGTCCCATTCACACAATCTCCAACATTTCTTCTAAAAATGGATGCATTCCTAATAGGTTGGGGAGCCCACCTGAACAACTGCAAGATTGAGGGCAAATGGTCCCCCCAAAATGGAGACTCCGTATCAACTGCTTAGAACTAAGAGCGGTTAGAAATATTTGCACATGCTTTTTTCCACTAATCAAAGACACGACACAAAAATCATGACAGACAACATAACATGCGTGTTCTGTATATGTTGATAATGGGGCACCAGATCATTCTCCCTGTGCACGGAAGCACTATAACTATGGAATTGGTGCATTTGCCCTAATGTTGTCATATCAGCTGCTCACCTGCCAGGAAGGTAACAGCCGGCAGTCTCAGCTGCAAGTTCTTACAGGACTATGAATGGGAAATGAACCCAATTGTGCTCTACCACATATTCTCTCACTGGGGAGCTCCAGCAATTGACTGGTTTGCCATTTACCTGAACAGGAAATGCCCGCTCTCTTGCTCCAGAGCCAGTTTCTGGAAATGCTCCTTAGGAGATGCTCTCCTTCTCCCATGGGATAAAGTCCTTCTATCTATACACCTTTCCTCCATTCCTTCTGCTGACGAAGGTCCTGATAAAAACGAAGAGAGAAAAAGCAAAAGTTACACTGTCTGCTCCCAGCTGGTGGAGACAAATGTGGTACCTGTATCTGGCACAGCTAGTAATGTATCTACTAATCCCTCTCCAACTCACTCCTCTTCCTCGCCCAGAACAATGGGCAAACCCTCTATCCCAACCTACGGATCTTCTGGCTCAAGGCCTGGCTTCTTCATGGTTCCAACATGTAGAGCTGCTTCTCTGAGGAGGTGAAAGAAGTATTATTACACGGTAGAAAATTGGCTACTCATCGCACTTACCTGCAAAAATGGAGAAGATTCCAGGTCTGATGTAATTCCAAACATAGCCCCGATAGCTTCCTCCCTCCTCTTTGAGATGTGTCCCCCTATGGGTGCTCCGCAACCCACCCTTCTCCCCTCTACTTTGGATGCTCAATAGGGGCTCTGCAGTGGAGAAGAAACTGAACATGGTTCACCCATGCAACGCTAGTTAGCCTCGAGGTAGAGCACAAGGGAGGGAGAGTGCTTGTGTGAGCCACTGCTATCTAAAATCTCCAATCAGAGTTGCAGGCACACAGATACACCTATAATGGAAGACCCATAGGGGGACACATCTCAAAGAACCAGCTTTACTGTACAAGGAGAGTAACTTCCTCTTTCCCATGGTGGCCAGGCTTACAAAATCAGTGCTCCCACCTTCAATTGTTGGTTGCTTTTTGGATTTCTGTTTTTGTAGTTCTAATCTTTTAGTAATTAGTGCTTAGCCAAAGTCTACAGATTTATTCAGCTTCCAGTTAACATCCATTAGATTTTAAAATTGCATGTTGTCTTGTAGCATAATTTTATTTGATAAGAAAAAATAACTCTGCAATTAAGTTCTGCTCAAAGCGTACAGGTTTAGGAGCATTCCCAGAGCACATGGAATCACAGTGCCAAAATTTGTCTGTCTTAATTGGTATCTGTTTGAACAGATGGAGAGGAATCAGGTTATTTAAAAACAAATGAACTACTAACCAGATGTGTGCCCATTGCTCTGTTCATTTTTTTGTAAGGTGTCCTTTTTTTAAAATAAAAGACGTAAGTTCTTAGGGCAGGGACTATCTTATGAGTTTGTGTAGCATCTGACATAGTGACAGCCCAATCTTTTCTGGGACCATTGGGCAGTGAGAGGCTGGAACTAACATAAAGTAGAGTCCTTCAAGCATTTATCTACACAGATCCTGCTTTAGGCGCATGCATGCAAGCCCAGACTCTTTTAGTCGGCAGTGTCCATTGAGGCTGCATGTGCTCCCTGTGCACCCTCGCGCCCCCTAAAGAGAGGGTATAAAAGGCAGAGCAGTACCAACTGCCACTCTGTTTCTTCTTGCCGCACATGACAGCAAGTCAGCAGGGTGAACAAAATTCATGATTTGGCTGGCCCTCCGTATACTGTGATTCATAAGGGCAGAGTTACTCAGGCTATGTCCACAATTTTTACCAGAAGTAGTTTGACTTTATTTTAAACCAATTTAATGGCTTACAGTATTTTTACCTAAGCTTCATAATTCTCTTGCAGAAACTAAGTTCCACACACTGGACGGTCTCAGGACTACGATCTTTTAACTTTCCAGAACAAAGCATTTTTAAAAATCTGCTAGACTTCTTGTACCTTTTGGTAATAAGTATAAGGGGCAGGCTGTATCCTCTGACTTTCTAAATGGGATGCAGACTGCATGAAAATTCACTAGTTGAGTAAACTACCTGTTCCCTCACAAGTTAGGGTATGCTCTTCAATGTTGACATCTATCCCTTGTTTCAGAGGGGGTCTTTATTTCTAAAATTGTAGAGCAGCTACTTGGAGTTCAGTTAATACATTTATCAATCACTTCTCCACTGTGATAGCTTGTAGACCACATGTGCAGCTTGGCAGGGCAGTTCTACAGTCATTATTTAGATAGGATTCCAATCACCTACCTTGTAAAGAAAAGCGGTTATTTACCTTACAATTAATAAAAAGAAGTGGGCTGTAGTCCACGAAAGCTTATGCTCTAATAAATTTGTTAGTCTCTAAGGTGCCACAAGTACTCCTGTTCTTCTTCTTACAATTACTGAAGTTCTTCAAGATGCTTTCCTCCACACACATCTAGGACCCACCCTCCTTCACCACTGATAAGGAGCCCTTATGGGGATTTCTGTATTAGTGAAGGAATTGAGTGCTGTTTGTGGCAGCTTCCGCTTAACCTCTCACTGTGGGGGCACGAGGGTGCACAGGAGACACATGCAGCCCCAAAGGACACACTTCTGGCTAAAAGTTGCTAGGCTTGAACACGCATACAGTGGGATCTGTGTGAACAAAACTATCTCAAAGAGCTCCAATTTCTGTAAGGTAAGTAACTTCTGTTTGCCACATCCACTACTCCTAACCTATTGCCAGTTGTGGCTCCTCCTAGGTATGTTCCTGATGTAATGATACATTGTGTTCACTTCAATAGAAACTGTTTGCCATTGAATTACAGTGCGCGTATTGGGGAGATGATGGAGATTTTACTGGCTCCTTGTTTAATAACACTTGGTAACTCTGTGGTGCCTGTGAGTAGAATTGACTGGAGATTCAATGTATGGTCCCATGAACACTGAAGTGATGAGACTTTTAAACTTCTTGATAGTTGTGAAACTCTCTACTGGTGGGAGCTCACTCAAGTGAGTGTTGCCCACTGTTCCATCTAATCTTGTTTGTAACGTTGCATCTCTTTGCTCATACAGCAGGCTGAGCCCAGATAGCGGGAGGACTCGGACCAAGCTGACGGTGGAGGAGCTGAAAGCATTTGTCCAACAGCTATTCAGCCTTCCATGTGTCATTAGCCAGGCCCGACAAGTAAAGGTAGGTTTTGCATCTATTGTTTGGTGTATTGGGTTTTGTGACACTTGGTGAAGTTTCCCAGTATAGAGTGCAGGGTAATTTTGCCTCTCCTGTAGTTTTGTCCTTTCTGATTTTTCTTTGCTGTCCCTTTTCCCCCCCACTTTTGTCCCAGAAGTATACTGTTCTCTAGGCTTCTTCTTTCTTAGCTGATAAGAAGGTTTTCTGACTTCCATCAATCTGCTTTGGTGCAATTGAGCAGAGTATGGGCATTGTTACTGTGCTTTGACTGACTGGGTGACAAAGGTCATGAAAAATGACCTTAACTCAGATAGTAAAAACTTTTTCTTTCATTCTGCATTTTTTTCCATCTCCTGGTTTATCACTTGGAATGTGATATCACTCCATTTAATCCCAAGGGGATGGGAAGCTGTCTGGCACTTTTATATGTATGCATCACCTGGTATGGGGTACAAATAGAGTTACAGTACTTGCCTGTACTGTTTTCAGTTCTAGGCACCACATTACCAGGAAAACTCTGACTAAGTGGAAGAGGTTGAGAAAGAGAAAATTGTAAAGGGCTAGAGAGCATTGATTTGAGGAAATGTTGAAACTGCCAAGTGTGCCGAGCTTTGTTAAGAGAGAGAACAAAAATCTACAAATCTACAAATATTTGAAGGGTGTAAACCCCAAGAAAAGGAGGGGAACTATTTAGAATGGTTTGAGGGGACCTAGCTAAGAGTAAAGAGAAGATATTAAAGGGAAACTTAAATTGAACTTCAGGGAAAACTTACTCCAAGAAAGCTGTGGAATAGTCTCTCAACAGAAACGATGGAAATCTCATCATCTGGGATGATTTAAAACTAGATTTAGATTTAAAACAGTAAAGTGCATTAACAGTTCTTCAGTGGCAGGGAAATGGACTGAATGGAATTTTTCATCATTTAATTTCTAATTTAAGACAAGTAGATATTTGCCATGACGCTCCTGGGCCTGAGGAGTAGACTCAAAAGTGCTGACTCAAACTTGGGATTCTTCTTCAAGTGCTTTCACATGTCCATTCCAGTATAGGGTGCACAGCTGCTGAAATTTTTTTCCCTCAGTGGCATCTGTCGGGTCAGCTCTGATATGCTCTGGAGTCGCATGCTCAGAGCACCTGTATGAAGCCCCCTGCCGACCCGCGCCCTCTCAGTTCCTTCTTACCACCCATGATGATCGCTGGAACTACTGTTCTTGCTTTACAAGTACTTTCTCTGTGGACTTTTCTGTCTATTATTGTATATAGTTAAGTTTCTATTAGTAATTAGTTAGCATTTCTCCATTTTATTCTCCACCCCAGGGCATGCCTCGGTCACTGGGCTTCAAGACTTGTGCCTCTTGTAACAAGGCTATGCCTTTGAGCAACCCCTCATTCAAGCCACCTTTAGTGCCTGGGAGAAGCTCACATGCGGGAGTGCTGTAAGATCTGTAAGGACTTTAAGCCCGCCACCAAAAAAGATTGAGACGTTAGGCTGAAGTCCATCTTAATGAAGGCAGCGCCAAGACCTCCTTTGGTGCTGAGACATTGAGACTCTGCACCAAGTACCTCGACATCAGTGAGCTCATGGCTTCAATCTTTGGGCCTGCCTCATGAGGTTCAACAGACTCTGCAGGACCTTCCCTTTGAGGGCACTTCACTCTGTCAGTTTGGAGTCTTTTCCAAGCAACATGGCCTAAATGACTCCAGGGCTAACTTGAAGTTCCTAGGTCTTTATACCCAGGCACCCATGAAGAAGCATTATAAACCTCATCCAGCCTCTCGAATCTTTCTGCCAGCTGTCTGACAGGACTCTCACAGGAATAGGAGCAGGGACTTTAGATGAAGGCCTCCCCAATCTTTGTCTGAGTCTGTGCTCCTCCTCCCCCCCGACACTCTGGGGGTTCCAAGCAGGCCTTTTGATGGGACGCTCGGGGATGATGTACCAGCACATTTCCACATTTCGATTCCCCCCCCCCCCCCTCCCCAGGACACACAGTTCCTCAAGTTTGTCATGAATCATGTGCACTACCAATTCGTAGTTTTCCCATTTGGCCTGTTGGTGGCCCTGCAAGTGTTTACCAAGTGTGTTGGACCAGGGTCCAGGTGGAGTCCAATATAAAGTTAATCCATTCAACATTCCAGGACTTCGGTCTGCTGATAAATATGCAGAAATATACCCTCTTCCCCGGCTCAGAGGATAGAGTTTATCAGGGCTAGCCTCGATTCCGTTCAAGACAGGCTTCCTCCAAGAAGGGCAGTTCCAGGTAATAGTAATGCTTATAGAGAGCCTCAGAGTTCACCCCATCATAACAGCAAGCAATTGCTTGATGCGTGTGGGCTACATGTCCTCATGCACCTATGTGGTGCAGCATGAAAGACTTTGACTCGGACCTCTCCAAACGTGGCTAGTGTTCGTATACTCGCCAAGCAGCCACTATTTGGACACAGTCATCGCAGCTCCCCTGTCAGTGATAGTCTCCCTCAGCTGGTGGCTAGACCTACTGACTGTGCACTTGGGAGTCCCGTTCTCAAGATCCCAACCATCTATATCTGTCGTTACAGATGCTTCATTGATGGGCTGGGGTGCTCACTTGGGTTCCCTCAGAACTCAGGGCTTCTGGTCTCTGGAAGAGCGCTCTCTACACATCGTCAGGGAGCATAGGAGGTTCTCTTGGCTTGCCAGATGTTCCAGCAAGAAAGTGTCAGTTCTCACAGACAACACGATGGTGGTGCTTTATATCAACAGGCAGGGAGGCGCTTGCTCCTTTCCCCTGCGTCAGGAAGTGCTTTGCTTGCTAACCTGGCAAAGGATCCTGCTCCTCCTGTCCTGACAGCACATTCCACAAGAGCGCAAGCAACTTCAGCATTTGTAGCAGAAGTTCTTCTAGATGTGTGTACGTGCGCAGTTTTTGCCTTAGCAGTATCCTTAGGGCCATCTCATGCATTGGTATATTGGGCGCTGCCATCCCTACACCCTCCCAGTTCCTTCTTGCCACCCGTGGTGGTTAGTCAGAGTGCCTTTCCTTCCATAGCAAGGACTAGCGGTTTCATTTCTTCTAACTTCGAGCCTTAGGGTCTTGTGAATAGTTTGTTTATAGTAGTTAGTGTTAAGTAGTTAATTGTAGTTAGAAGTTAGTTCCAGCAGGGACTTCGCCCCAGGTGGGGCATGCCTTAAGTATCTGAGGTTTAATCCCTGCATGGATTATAACAGGCCTATGCCTGTAAGTGACCCCCACAGCAGCTGCCTCAAGTGCCTGGGGGAATCACATGTGAAGGGCCAGTCCAGCGAATAGAGTTCATTGGGGCAGTTCTCGACTCCGCCAGAGCCTTTCTTCCAGAAGCATGTTTTCAGGCTGGGTTGGACGTGATTTCCCATGTCAAGAATCATCAGCTCACCACGGCTCACACCTGCCTGCTGTTGTTGGGCCACATGGCCGCGTGTACTTACGTGGTCAGTCATGCTTGGCTCTATCTCTGGTCCCTGCAATCATGGCTGGCATCGGTCTATAGCCCCAACAGGCATGACCTAGACCAGGTAGTGAGAATGCCGGATCACATTAGGTTGTCCCTGGATTAGTGGTTGAACCCCAGGTCGGTGTTGGAAGGAGTTCTCTGTGTCCCTGTTGTTGACCCTGGTCTCCAATGCTTTGGACCAGGGCTGGGGAGCCCACCTGAGTGAGATAAGCACTCAGGGCCGCTGGTTGTGGGATGATCTGGCCCTCCATATCAACATCAGGGAGCTCAGAGCAGTTTGCCTGGCCTGCCTGTCTTTCTTGCCCCACCTGAAGGGCAAGGTGGTGCAGATCCTGATGGACAATACCACCACAGCGTATTACATCAACAGGCTGGGTGAAGTGATGTCGTCGGTCCTTTGACAAGAAGCGCTCTGCCTTTGGGATATTGTGTGTGACATGCCATTCATCTGGTAGTCGCGCGCCTTCCTGGAACCAGGAACGTTTTAGCAGATCACCTCAGCAGGATCTTCTCTTCTCAGCACAAGTGATTGCTCCATCCGGAGATGGTCAGCAATAATCTTCCAGAGGTGGGGAACTCCCGAGGTGGAGCTGTTTGCATCCAGGCAGAACAGGAAATGCCACGTGTTCTGTTCAGTCTGAGGGATGGACAGGGGCACCCTATCAGATGCTTTTCTCATTCTGTGGTCGGGGGCACTGATGTATGCCTTTGCGCCAGTGCCGTTGATTCACAAGGTCCTTGTGAAGATCAAGCAGGACAGGGCAAAGATTATCCTAATAGCATCTGCGTGGCCTTGCCAGCACGAGTTCGGCACATTGTCAAACTTTTCGGTAGCCGCCCCACTGCAGCAACCCCTCTGGCCGGATTTACTGTCGTAGAACTACAGCAGCCTTTTGCACCTGAACCTGGCGGTGCTGTACTTGATGGCTTGGCTGCTGCATGTCTAAGTGCGGATGAACGAGCCTCGGCCCATGTTCAGCAGGTCTTGCTGGGTAGCAGGAAAGCCTCCACCAGAGCGACTTACCTGGCCAAATGGAAAAGGTTTACATGTTGGGCTTCGGAGCGGCATGTACAAGCCAAGCAGGCCCCACTGCAGGAGATCCCAGATTATCTGCTGCACCTCAAACTCCCAAGGCTTGTTCCTGTTGTCAGTCAAGGTCCACCTGGCCACTATCTCTGCTTTCCCATCCTTTGTTCCAAGGGAGGTTGATTTTTCACTCACAACATGACGGCCTGGTTTTTGAAAGGACTGGAGCATCTCTACCACATGTCTGGGATCCCATTCCTCCCTGGGACATGTATCTTGTGCTGTCGAGACTCATGGGGGGGACCCCCCTTTGAGCCTTTGGCTTTCTGCTGTCTCCTGCTTCTCTCGTGGAAGGTTGCATTCCTGGTTGTGATAATGTCGGCCCGCAGGGTGTCTGAAATCAGGGTGCTCGCTTCAGAACCACCCTATACGGTCCTCTACAAGGATAAGGTCCAGTTACAACCACACCCAGCATTGCGGCCCAAGGTAGTTTCATACTGGCCAGGACATATACTTACCCTTCTTCTTTCCGAAACCTCATACGTCAGATGAGCGCAGGCTACACACCTGGGACGTCAGGAGGGTGCTGGCTTTCTACATAGATAGAATGAAGCCGTTCCATAAGTCTATGCAGCTGTTAGTTGTGGTGGCAGGCAGAACGAAAGGTCGCCCAGTGTCTGCTCAGAGGATTTCGTCCTGGATTAAGGCCTGCATTCACCAGTGTGATGAGCTGCGAAAGGTGTCTCTGCCGGCAATCGTGATGGCACACTCGAATAGGGTACAAGCGTCGTCAGCGTCTTTCCTGGCACAGGCACCAATCCAAGAGATCTGTAGAACTGCTCCCTGGCCGTCTATCCACACGTTTGACTCTCATTACGCACTTACCTAGCAAGCTCGGGATGATGCTGGCTGTGGCAGAGCAGTGCTGCAAGACTGTGAACTCTGAGCCCACCTTCATGGACACTGTTTGTGGCCATCTAGAATGGAATCAACATGAGCAAGCACATGAAGAAAAGACGATTACCTACCTTTTTGTAATGGTTGTTCTTTGAGATGTGTTGCTCATGTCCATTCCATTATCCGCCTTCCTGCCCCTCTGTCGGAATTGTGAGCAAGGGACAGCGGCGCCTGATATACCAACGCATGAGTATGGCACTCATGGGCGCCACAGCTGGCCCTACAGATACTGCTAAGGTAAAAAAATTTGACCGTGCACAAGGGCATGTGCACACCTAGAATGGAATGGACATGAGCAACACCTCTCGAAGAACAAGAGTTACAAAAAGGTAGTAACCATTTTTCCCCCACTTTACCAGGTAATCTGCATTTTTAAATGTAGTTTTGCCTGACAGACACACTAGAAACTGTACCTCAAATGAACAGTGTGCTAATATGTGTCCTGCTTATTTGCAAGTGCATTTGAAAATACTAAGGCCTTGTCTACATACACAAATTGTACCACTTTAAAAAGGGTAATTTTTAAATGTTTGAAATTTTGAAAAGGGTAAGCAGGATGATCTGGATAATTATAGGCATGTCCGTCTGACACTGATCCAGGGCAAGATAATGAAGCAGCTAATATGGGACTCTACATTACTCTCCTTTAATTCTTTTATTAATAATTAGTGCCAATCAGCATGGGTTTATAGAAAATAGATACTTTCAGACTAACTTGATACTTTTTTTGATAAGATTACAAGTTTGATAAAAATAAGTGTTGCTGTAATAGGTTTATATTTCTGTAAGACATTGGACTTGGTATCACATGATGTTTTGATTTAAAAAAAAAAAAAAAAAAAAAAAAAAAAAAGGCAGCAACCCCAGAACTATATGAAATTAACACACATGAAATAGATTAAAAGATAGCTAACTGATAAATCTCAAAAAGTAATTGTAAAGGGGAATCATTGACTGGGTGTTTTTAGTGAGGTCCCTCAGGAATCTGTTCTTGGCCCTAGGCTAATTAACATTTTTATTAATTATCTGGAAGAAAACATAAAATCATTACGGATAAAGTTTATAGATGACCCAAAATTGGGGGAGTGGTAAATAATGACAATTACAGGTCACTGATAGAGCAATCTGGATGGCTTGGTAGATAAGACAGAAGCTCACTGTGTTTTTTAATATGGTTAAATGTAAACGTGTACATTTAGCCGCAAAGAATGTAGGCCATATGTACAGGAGTAGGGACTCTATCCTGGGAAGCAGTGACTCTGATTTTGACCGGGAGCTCCCAGTATGAGGTGGGCAAAAGGGCTAATGTGATCCTGGGATGCAAAAATTGGGGAATCTTGAGTAGGAGTAGAGGGACTATTTTATCTCTCTATTTGGCACTGGTGCGACCGCTGCTGGAATAGTGTGTCCAGTTCTGGTATTGACAATTGAAGAAAAATTGAAAAAAGGGAGCAGGTTCAAAGGATAGACACAAAAATGACTAAAGGATTAGAAAACATGCCTTACAGTGATCAGACTCAAGGAGCTCAATCTGTTATAGCTTAACAAAGAGAACGTTAAGAATTCCTGTGGAATGGAAGTCTGGCATTAGTTGAGTGCTCTGAGCATTCTTTATCTGAATGTATCAAGTAACGCGGTCCAGATTTCTTTGAATTCATATAATCATTTTCTACGTTGATAAGCTATTTCTTTTGCAGCTAATTCAGACAGGTTCAAATACCACTCCTCTATTCTGGGCAGAAGTCTACTCCTCTGTTTTTGTAAAATCATTCGCTTGGTAATAATTGTGGCCCTCGAGTCAATGTCTGTGTGGTGGAGTTAAACCCGGCATAGTAGGTACAATTACCTAGGATATAATTTTCAGCTGAGGCTAGGTTGCTGAAGCAGAGCCCTATTTTCACTCTTGTGTCCCCCTCTTTCTGCAGCTGCCTGATTGTTGGACAGTGTCACAACACATGCGTCAGAGTTCCTTTTTCTTTATTAAAGCACCAACAAATATCCGAGGACAAGGGCCACATCTTGCACAACCTCTGTGGCACCCAGTATATTTGGAATAGAATCAGTCATAGCCTGAAATCCACAGAAGCATTTTTAATAAGCCGTAACATGCTCGGCCATTGGGGTTCTTTTAATGGCTTGATAACTTCCCTTCCAATGCTTTCACAAAACTCCAAACCAATGCAGTTCCTCTTCGTTAGTAAAGCATGCATTGTGGATGTTGGCCTGGGAGTTTATGAAGCTGTTCCCGGTAGCTCTGGGGCCTATGGCAGTCTTAGGACATCCAGACCAAATTGATACATTAGTAAGGGTTTTGCTGTAAGTACTGCCACTCCGCTGAAGTTGGCAAATAATATAGTTGTTTTAGTGTTAGAAAAGAGAGACCGCCCTCATCCGTGAGGAATTGGGAAATCCATATAATTCCCTTGCTCAGCTAGTTCTTCCAAATTATATTTTCCCCCCCCAAATTTGCAAGACTGGGTTACCCCAGATATATGCTGTTGTATGACGGTAAGGATGAAACTGGTACTTCTTAGTTAAGATAGCCCAGACTCTTTTCATGGTTGCAACTGTAGGCACCTTGTTTTTCTCCATCAGATAAAAAGAGGAACCCAGCAGACCTGCAAGGGGAATTGGATGCATCAGTACCTACCCATGTGGGTATAAGAGTGTCTGCATTTTGGAATCAGTTTACACCAGTAACACGATAAAAGCATAGTAATAATTTGGGGTGTCTGGGAACCCAATCCCCCCATCCCCTTAGCTATAGGGAGTTGGAATTTAAGTGTTAGTAGTGGGCCTTGACCAGGATCCCGCAGAAAGGCTCTAATAATGTTGTTGTTAACGTCTCTAAAATAAGATGGAGGGGTATATACAAGTGGGCCACTTAGAATACAGGGGAGCCTTGGCAGAATATTATTTTTTTATTGTATTTACCCTTCTTCAGAGGCTCAGGGAAAGAGGATGCCACCAATTTGTATCATTAGTTACTTGAGAGAGTACAGGATTTAAATTTACCTTAACTAGTTCTTAATATTTCTTGGTACTTTTATATCTAGGTATTTGATTGCATCTGTGACAGTTCCATTGGAAAAAAGCCTTGCCAGATGACAACCAGGAGATTGCCTTAAATTTTTAACAGTGAGGGTAATTAACCATTGGAACAATTAACCAAGTGTGGTGGATTCTCCCATTACTGGCAAATTTTAAAGCATTGGATGTTCTTCTAAAAGATGAATGCTCTAGGAAATGTTTTGGGGAAATACCATGGCCTGTGTTATACAGGAGGTCAGACTAGATGATCACAGTGGTCCTTCTGGCTTTGGACTTCATGAATCTATAAACCTCCCTAGAATAGATGCAGTTATACCAGTATAAATGTGCTTGACTGGTAGAGCTTCCTCCTGTAAGAGTAGAGGAGTATGCTATACCAAAATAAACACATTTATACTGGCATAACTATGTCCACCTTCAGGGTTGTACCAAGATAGCTATCTCAGTTAGAGGGTTAATTTTTCATCAAAATAGTTGTAACAGTACAAAAACTGTTATAGGCCAGGCCTAAGTGTCCAATTCAATAAAGCTCATGATATAAAGTCATTAACTTGCAAATTTGGGGTGTCACATAGCAGAAGCTTGTTGGCTCTCTGAATATTAGAGGGCTCTGAAACAATGAGATTATTTGCAACTGCAGGTGTTCCCCTTAAGTAGGTGGTGGACATTGGCATTAATGTTACTCATTGTTAGGTATTGGATGGAAGGGACAGTGATCACCCATCCACGCAATCCCACCATCAATGGATTTGCAAAATAAGCAAAACTATTCCCCTCCCCGCCCCGTATATTCCACTAGATTCATAGTTTAAAGCTGGAAGAGACTATTAGATCATCAAGTCAGACCTCCTGTGTATCACCAGCCCTTACATTTCACCCAGTCACTCCTGTGCTGAAGCCAATAACTTGTGCTAGTGTTTGGCTAAAGTATATCTTCCTTAAAGACATCCAGTCTTAATATGAAGAGCCCAAGAGATAGAGAATCCACCTCTTCCCTTGCTATTTTGTTACAATGGTAAATCACTCTCATTGTTAAAAATATGTGCCTGATTTCTAACTTTCTAATTTGACTCTGTCTGGCTTCAGCTTCCAGCTATTGGTTCTTTTTCCACCATCCTGAGTTGGTTAGCAAACACTGGTACGTGTTTAGTTCAGATCATCTGTTACCTGCAGCTATGAGTGTTGATGGTTTAATAGTCCAGATGGCATATAGTGGAATAGCTCTGAACCTTTATGTGGCTGGTCATTTTAAGTTGAAACAGCTGGTTGACTAGCTCTTGCTTTGATTCTACTGTGCATATTTGTAGCTGAATGGCTGCCTATGCTTGCTGTACATCTGTTTCAGAATCTTTTGGATGATGTGGAGGAGTTTCACGAGCGTGCTCAAGAAGCTATGATGGATGAGATCCCAGACTCTTCCAAGCTGCAACTGTTGATAGACATGGGCTCTGGCCTCTATGTGGAACTTCCGGAACTGCCCCGGCTGAAGCAAGAGCTGCAGCAGGCACGTTGGCTGGATGAGGTGAGGTTGACTCTCTCGGACCCTCAGAGGGTCACTCTGGATGTGATGAAGAAGCTGATTGACTCAGGTGTGGGGCTGGCACCACATCATGCTGTAGAAAAGGCCATGGCTGAGCTGCAGGAGCTGCTTACAGTATCCGAGAGATGGGAAGAGAAGGCCAAGGTCTGCCTGCAGGCAAGGTGAGCATGCTGTGCTATGTCATAGAAGTCCTCTTTAGTTCGAAGGAGAATGTCCCCTTAAGTAAATATCCTGTCTGTCTTAGGAACGTAGTGATGAGCGGGGCTGTGAAAATCTAGCCAGTTTCTTCACTGTTTGATGCTGTCTGTCTCACTGTTTTTAAACTGCGAGTAGTGAACTGTTGTAGTAGAGATTATGCCCTGTGGGGGTTGGCAGTGGCCCGGGGAGAAGTAAGCATTCCCAGAATGACTTTCCTTTTGTTTCTTTACTCTCATGAGATTGTCACCACCATCAGCTTCCTGTCAAGGTCATAAGATTGAATTTGAGGTCAGTTGCTGATGCAGTGTCCTCTGACCTTGGTGGTGAATAGGCCATCAACTTCCTCATCTCTGCTGGCATCTAGTAGTGAACAGCCCCCTCCAAGACCAGCGCTGTGGTATCTTGCACTGCAGTGCAGTGATACAACTGCCCTGCCACCTGACTTCACTTCACTGGCACTTTGTTGAGATAAGACTGGAATCAGGTTTTTCTCACGCTAGACCACGACAAAGTATGATGGCCCTGGAAAGCGTTGTGAATGAAGCAAAGAACATCCCAGCTTACCTGCCCAATGTATTGGCACTGAGAGAAGCCCTGCAACGAGCTAGAGACTGGACAGCCAAAGTGGAGGCCATTCAGGTAGGGCTAATAGCAGGCAGTGAAATCTGTTGGCATGTGCTCCTTTCTCTTAACAGCTCTGCCCTTGAAGGAGGTCAGAGGGGAAGGGAAGCTTATTTGAACTTTTAAACTTGCTTACCTTGTTCTTTCCATGTTTTAACTCTTTGCTCTTCGTTCTGGGCTGCCATCTGTTTCCTCATGGGAAACCTATTCCTTTCTTTTTCCCTTTCCTATGGGCATCCCACCATGAACCACAAAAGCCATCAATTTTCTCCATTGCCCCAAATGCAACTCTGTAAAGGCCCTTATTTGGTCTTAATACTGTTTGGTCTACAAATTGCCACTGGAGATGCGTAGCTGTGATGCAAGACTCAGTACATCCAGGTCATTGAGCTGACTGTGCAAAGGATTTTTTAAAAATTTTGATTATTCCACATGTATTTAGTGCTTTCATTAGGTGCCAGATTTGACAGCCCTGGAGACAGAAGTCTTCTATCTACAGAGTAGGTACAACGTGAGCGACAGTAGTCCAAGTGTCCCCTTGGCACTACCCTACTGATGTACCTCAGCCTTGGCTAAGAGGGTCACCTTTAGGGAAAAGAGGGGAGTTGTCTCCATGGTCCATGCAGTTCTTGACATTTGGGCTGAGTCTGCCATTGGTGGTGGTGCTGTGTTTTTGATGCAGTCACGTTTACTGGGAGGTAGACTGAGAACTATCAATTCATTTCACATGGGCTCCTGAGCAACCATCAGCTAGTAACTTTGGGTTACTCTTAACCTGGTTGGATTTGAACAAGCACCCGAGGTGAAATGCTATCTGATTACTAGTTCCCTGAGTCAGCTAGTTCCATCAGAGATTGTCCATTAAATGGTAAGTTTATATTACACAGTAATAGCTATCAAAATATCAGTCAGATGGAGGGTGGGTTTCAGGGCAAAGTTTGATCAATGATTAAGTTCAGTGCTGGAGTTCCGTGGTTCAGAGTATTGTGTTCTACCCCAGAACTGTAGCAACTACGCCTATCTGGAGCAGCTGGAGAGCTTGTCTGCAAAAGGCCGTCCGATACCAGTACGTCTTGATGCCCTGCCACAGGTGGAGTCACAGGTTGCAGCAGCCCGTGCCTGGAGGGAGCGCACGGCAAGGACTTTCTTGAAGAAGAACTCAAGCTACACACTGTTACAGGTGAGCAGCAGTCAGTTATGTATCAGAGCCAGGAAATTGGCCTTGGTGTCCCTCTGCAACCTTGGAAGTGGGCATATGAGTTATAGGTTACCCATCCATATGATGGTAGGGTCAAACATAAATTTCAATTCCGTGTCAAGGAGGGACATGGTCATGTACAGTCTCCTTTGGGTGAGTTTGTGTACTGAGGGTTTCTGCTATTACTGCTAAGGAGGTGGAGTAGAACTTGTGATTTGTGGGAAAAAGGAAAAAGAATTTCTACTATGATGTGTAATCATTCCATAATATATTGTTCTCATCTGTGCTTCAGTGCCTTGTATCGGTTCATCTGACTAGTGTCTTGGGTTTTACATTGTTGCCTTTGTGTTTAAAGGTTCTGAGCCCCCGGAATGATATTGGGATTTATGGAAGCAGCAAGAATAGACGGAAGAGGGTGAAGGAGTTAATGGAGAAGGACAAAGACCTTGATCTGGAATCCCTGAGTGAACTGGAGGATGGTCTGGAGGAAGCCAGGGACACTGCATCTGTGGTGAGGAGCTATGTAGAAGGGCTGATGTCTTCTGCGGCTTGGGGGCTTTTGAGAGATCCTGTCTGTTTTAACCACTAATAGCTCGCTTGCATTTAAAGTCCAGCCTGCTAAGTATTCTTGTCCTTGTGGAAATCATGAGGACCATTAAATGAATCCCACTAAAATGAATATCTCAGTAATAGGCCTGATAAAAGCAGTTCAAGTGTTTTTAGGGATGTTTTAAACACATTTGGATGGTGGGAGGAAAGGGAAGTACAATTCAGAAAGAAAATGCATTGGGGTAGAATAGGAGTTTGCTGAGGAAAGCTTTAATTGAACAAGGGTTAATAAATGTGCACTCTTCCATTCACCATTTCTGTACATAAACTGAAATCCTCAAAATACCTGAAAAGAATGAGCTGCCACCACCCACAAAAAGCAATGTGAAAAAGATGTGATTAGATTTCACCCTGCCATGCGCCAAACTGAACTAAGTTCTACCCAAACAATGTAGTCTTCAGAAATTTACAGTTAAAGAAACAGACCTGTTTAAAGCAAAATGTTGGTGCAAGCAGATGAAGTATTTGAGAAGTTCTCTTCCCCCCTCCCCCCCCCCTTTTGGTAGGGGTGTGCAAAATTTTCCCTACTAAGGGCTGTGTAGCCACTTACCAGTAGATGAGGTCATCACATTATTGATATTAGGAGACGGTTACGGTTTCTCCCAGAGCTTTAATGCAGATAGCAGCTGTTATGTTCTAAAAACCCTCTTACATATGTATGAAGCTATTCCATCCCCCTCCCACACAAACTGCAAAAATAGGGTTGAATCACTTGTTGCCTGGTACTAGTCTTTTCTTGGGGGGTGGGGGGGGAGTTGATGAGGTGTTTTTGTTTGTTTTAATTGTGAAAAATGTTACATAAGACTAGTCCATAGTGACTGGATGATACCAGAAATTAAAGTAAGGGCCCAATAGACATCATCTAGATTTCCTTCCTAAAGGAGTGAGGAAAATTGGCACAGACTGAGATCCTGCAGTTATGCCACTTTGTGTGTGATCATTAAGGCTAAGACTTAATCATGGGTAATTTTAGTGAAAGTCATTGACTGGTCATGGCCATGTCACCTGTCCATGACTTGTACTATATTCCCTTGACTAAATCTTGAGTGTTCTGTGGGGCTCTGGGGGTGCAGCTACTGCTCTGGAGGGGGGACTCTGGGGTGCCCACTGGTGCTCTGGGGGGGTGGGGCAGCCCAGGACTGCCACTGCTGGTGGGGGGGCCAGTGCAGCTTGCCCCAGGCCGCCCGAGCTGCTTTGGCAGCCCTCGGATCAGTCGCACCTGCTAGCTGCAGAAGACACGGTGGTCACGGAATCAGTGTCCTCCATGACAGACAGCAGCCTTAGTGATGATCCATCAAATCTCCAGTTCAGCATGGTTAGACCATGTCTTTACTTCGATGAGAGACACTAAGGAATACCCAGGTGCTACAGGGAAGGATGGTGGTGATTCAGTAGGTGATGCTCTGCTTTCTGAATTGGTGTTAAACCTATGCCTAATTATATTGCATAGGGAGGGTGGGGCACTGTACTGTTGGTGACTTGTCTTAGATCCAAGCTCCTGTCTCCTTGTGATCATTAAAGAGCCCATTGTCTTTCACGTGGGATACTCCTGGGGGAATTCTGCGCCCCAAAATTAAGTTCTGCACACACTATTTGAAAATTCTGCATATTTTATTTGTCAAAATAACACAATATAATCATGCCAGTTACAATTATTTTGGTAACTTATTTCAAAATATCTGTCAGCAAGTATGTCTGTAACAATACAGACCAAAAAAGATTCTGGTAATTTTTTTTGACAAATAGATTCCTTAAGAGGCATATTAATACAGAACTTTGTGTAATTCATTTAAATTACAATACAGAGCTGTTTCCTGCACCTGTCAGAAGCAGTGCAAAGGCTTCGGGGAGTCAACAGTAACGGAGGAGCTGAGGGAGAGGGAAGGAGCCTGGAGTGAACCGGAGGGTGTTGGGTGTAGGTGGGGGGTTTTCCTTGGGTTGGGGGAGAGGCCGGGGAGTGTGAGATTGTTAGGGAGCTTCCCCCATGCAGACCCTGGCTGACCCCAAGCCTCTCCCATTCAGTCAGGCACGTCTGCCCCTGTCACTGCACCCCTCATCCCCATGGGTCTCTGCAGGCCGCCCTCTTCCCCCCCCGCCCCTCCCCCTGGTCAATGCTGTCCCCTCACTAGCGCCTGAGACCATGCTCCAGTCTGTCCCCCCCCCCCAGCCATTCTGAACCCCAGTCTGTGACCTCCCCACCCAGCAGCCCTGTGTGCCCCACTCTGTCCTAACCTCAGTTTGCAGGCAAGGTGCTCTGATGAACTCTACTCCTGGGGGAATTCTGCAGCACTGGGCATAGAATTTTGTATTTTCCCGCATAAAATGCATTTTGCCTACGTGCTGCAGGTCCGCTTTTTGCACACAAGAGGCCACTGTGGCACTAGAACAGCGGCATGAATGCAGCTGGCTGTTCTGGAGCCACAGCGGCCTGTGGTGGGCAAAAGGCAGAACTGCAGTACTTCTTAGGCAAAATGTTTTTTATGAGGGGAAATACAAAATTATGTGAGACAGATGAATTCTGTGTGTCTGCAGATGCGCAGAATTCCCCAGGAGTAATGGGAATAGGGGGCATTAGTATGGGTTTCTGATCCAAACTTCAATTTGAGTAAGTACATTTTGCCCTCTAATTTCCCCCTGCAATTTAAATTGGGAAACGTGGCATTGCAGTAACTCTTAGACCAATGCTTCACTTGAGAGGTGGCTGAATTTCAGTGGAAAGTGTTTCCTGGTACAGCTTGGGTCTCTGTTTAAGTTTGCAGAATGCTTTGTAAGCTTTTGGGAAGACCGGTACTGTATAAATATTAGGTGCTGATCATATGTCAGAAAGTCAGGGAATAGCAGGGTTCTGGGGAGGAAATTGTAACTAGAATTGCATTTTCTTCTGGTTTTTGAGTCACTGTGCTTAGGAGATTCTTGATATGTCCTTGCCTTTCAGTGTTGTTTACTCTGGTAGCAAAACCTTGTGTCCATTTGCTGTGAAGGGTTATCGGCTATCACTCTCTGTGCTGTGCAGGTGGCTGTATTCAAGGACCGGGAGCAGAAGGAGATCGAAGCCATGCACGCCCTCAGGGCAGCTAACCTGGCTAAGATGACCATGGTGGACCATATAGAGGAAGTCAAGTTCTGCATCTGTCGCAAAACGGCTAGTGGGTTCATGCTACAGTGTGAGCTCTGCAAAGACTGGTTTCATAGCAGCTGTGTGCCCCTCCCCAAAACCAGTTCCCAGAAGAAGGGCTCCAGTTGGCAGGCCAAAGAAGTCAAATTCCTGTGTCCACTCTGCATGCGTTCTCGAAGGCCCCGACTTGAAACCATCTTGTCTCTGCTGGTATCCCTGCAGAAGCTACCTGTCCGGCTGCCTGAGGGGGAGGCATTGCAGTGCCTGACTGAACGTGCCATGAGCTGGCAGGACCGAGCACGGCAGGCTCTGGCCACTGATGAACTGTCCTCTGCTTTGGCCAAGCTTTCTGTTCTCAGCCAGCGCATGGTGGAGCAGGCAGCCAGGGAGAAAACAGAGAAGATAATCAGTGCAGAACTACAGAAAGCAGCAGCTAACCCTGACCTACAGGTAGGGTGTGTGGGGGTATCTTACTCTTTACCTCTTCACTATGATTCGCCAGTCTTCTATGGGCACTTTGGGAAGGAAGCAGTTATGTGTTGAGCATTAGGTGTCAGTCATTTAGGTTATTGATTTGATTGTAGCTCCCAGGTAATGACAAGAAGTCATCAGTAGGCTTAGGTATTTATAAGACACTCGAGGCATCTAAATGCCAGTACTAGCTGGCAAGTTGAGTGGCCTGTATGAAATGTTGGCCTTAGTACTGTTCCCAGTAGATAATTGTCCGGAAAGTAGTTGATGCCTTTTTGGCAGTTTCAGGGAGAACTGCAAGTGTTCTACTACAACTGCTAAGGATGTTTCCTCCATATCAAGATTGGGGCTTACTGAGATGATGTGATGAGGAAGAAGCTTGTGTTACCACTGACCATGCTTTGACAGCTCTGGATAAAATGAGGAGTCAGTAGGGCTGTCAGCCAGTATTTCTCAAAAGGATTGGAGAAGATAAAAAATTAATCCCCTGTGGCTTATTTCTTAGACATCATCCCAGGTTTTTGCCCAGACCTTAAGATATAGTGACAGTTTTGCCTGGGTTCTGCTATGCATGTACAGACTATTTTTGAAGCCAAAGGAGGGCAACTAGCCTTCGTATAATCATTCTTTCCAGCAGTGATTTTTGCTGCAGCTTCTTACTGTATCCATTTGTTTACTGCTTCATTCATATTTTCCTTTTGTCACTTAGGGTCACCTGACCAGTTTCCAGCAATCAGCTTTTAACCGTGTGATAGGGAGTGTGTCATCATCCCCACGGCAGACCATGGACTATGATGATGAAGAAACAGATTCTGATGAGGACATCAGGGAGACATATGGCTATGATATAAAGGTAATAACCTAGCATGGGTACTAAGGGCTTGTCTGTACATGGATTTATTTCCACATGTGAACATTGCCCTTCTGGAATAAGAGTACCTTTTTCCAAGTTAGTTTAATCCCCTTTGGAAGTGGATTAAGCTAAACCAGGAAAAAGCATTCTTATTCCAAAACAAGTGTCCATACGTGCAGTTTACCCAGAGCAGCTGCTTCATTTAAAAATCAGACCCTACCTTATTCCAGAATAATTTCTATTTGTAGACAAGACATAAGATACATAATGTGGCCTTGTGCCTGTCATGAGAGGTTTTTGATGGGTTTCATCTGTACATAATAGATTTGGAGCGCTGAACATTTTTGGTCATAGCATTCTTACTTAAAACTCCATAACATATCATGTGACTAGATTTAAAACAACACTTCTCTAGTACTAAATTCTAGATACTTGCACTTTTCAGGGATTTGGAGCTACAAGTAGACGAGGAATTGTATTTTATGCTATGTAGATCAGGGTGGGGGCCATGTTCTGATTTTGTACTTTTTCACACACGTTATATACTTGTCACAGATTAAATTAGTGCCTAAAACAGGAGCTTTTCACCAAACTATAGTGTAGCAGAAAGTGGGATTTGAAAACTCCATGTTCCATAAGAAGTTTTCTGGTGCTGCATCTCCTTTGGCATTTTGCTATCCATCTGTTCCCTGCCCCACTTGTGCATGCGGAGGAAGTCAGGACTACAGCTCTGGATCGATATGTAAACTAAGCTCCTGGAACTGACTCAGAAACTAAAACTGCTCTTGTCCTTAGGCTTCAGAAATAGTTTTGCTGCAGAAGAATTTTCATGAGAAAACTGCAGAGATTAGTCATAGCACCTTAGGTAGTTAAGTGTGTTTTTCAGTGAGACTATATTGAAATGAAAAGTAAAACTGTTCTCCGAGATGCTGCTCACTGTTTTCAGTGAAGAATGTGAGACAGTGTTCTCCTAGTGCAGGTGGTCACCTTAGTGATGCAGCATTGAATTTCCTTCATGAGGCATAATGCTGAGAAAATTTGAGGGTCCATTAGATTACTTTAAAAGGCAAAGAAATCTTTGCAGAATCATAAAATTAGACATGGAAAGGACTGTTAGATAACCTGGTACTTCCCCTTGTTAATGCAGGATTATTGCCATCAAAATACTTCACTTGTATTGTAACCAGTCTTGTTCTACATGCCCCGGGCAATGGGACTGAGACTATTTCACAGCTAGATAAACAGACCAATTCTCCAATTTATTATGGTCATTTTGAGTTTTAATCCAAACCCCTGCCATCTTGGGGTCATCATTAATTTTATAATTGAAATGTTGAATGGTACTGGACCCAGCACAGACTCTTACAGCACCCCTCCAAATACTTCCTCCCAGTTTGACAGCAAATATTGATAACTTCTCTTTGATTACAGTCTTCCAGCCAATTGTGGTTCACCCCATCACATCTAGTTTTACACTTTCCACTGCATCTTTAGTTAACTCCATAAATATTTGATTACTGTATTCATAAGAGGCCCTTAATTATTCTTTTCTGGATTTCCTGCAAGCTTGATAATTTGGTGTCCAGGACAGGACACAGTATTCCCGTGGCGGTTTCACCAGATTTGTAGATGGAGGTGGACTCTTGCCTTCAGCTTTGGGCCCAAAATTGCTTTGATTTGTTTGTCCTGTAATGTAAACTCGTATTTGATTTAATCTCTACTTTCACCTCTTTGAGCATTAGTTTTCCAGTTTTCTCTCTCCCATTGAACGTTTCAGAGTTTTTACCCAGACACATTAATGTTGTCCCCAAGCTGAAGATCACTACTTCTTCCCATGTTTCTCACTTTTCTGGGGGCATTTGTATTTTTCTTCTGATGTTCCTGCTTCTCAACTCTAGAGTTTTCTGCAGGTTGCATTAATGTGTAGTTTACTGCCTCTTAAATGCTTACGTGGAATGAAAAACTCAGTTTTAAGACTAATATTTGAGCTCTTGATTCTCCTCTTCCCCCCCCCCCCCCCGGTCACTATGGGCAACACAATTCTTTGTCACTCAGCACTATAATCTTTTCAGGGTAGCAGCCGTGTTAGTCTGTATCCTCAAAAAAGAACAGGAGTACTTGTGGCACCTTAGAGACTAACAAATTTATTAGAGCATAAGCTTTCGTGGGCTACAACCCACTTCTTCGGATGCATATAGAGTGAAACATATGTTGAGGAGAAATATATACACACATACAGAGAGCATGAACAGGTGGGAGTTGTCTTACCAACTCTGAGAGGCCAATTAAGTAAGAGAAAAAAACTTTTGAAGTGATAATCAAGATAGCTCAGTACAGACAGTTTGATAAGAAGCAAGTGTGAGAATACTTACAAGGGGAGATATAATCTATAATCTTTGTCCTCTTCAATGCTGTCCTTTCTAGACTCTCACAACCAACCCATATCTAAATCTTGCCACTTACTCCTGCATAATGTCTCTCTAAGGGTACATCTACACTACAGGGGGGAGTCTATTTAAGATACGCAAATTCAGCTACGTGAATAGCGTAGCTGAATTCGACGTATCGCAGCCGACTTACCCTGCTGTGAGGACGGCGGCAAAATCGACCTCTGCGGCTTCCCGTCGACGGCGCTTACTCCCACCTCCGCTGGTGGAGTAAGAGCGCCGATTCGGGGATCGATTGTCGTGTCCCAATGGGACGCGATAAATCGATCCCCGAGAGGTCGATTTCTACCTGCCGATTCAGGAGGGTAGTGTAGACCTAGCCTAAGATCTGGCCTTTCCTGTGTCCATGCTGCTAACCTTCAGTATATCTGTTTATTTTGTCTCCAGCTTTCTCCTCTTTGGTCTTAATAAATGCCATCCTGCCACCTTAAAATCTGTTGTTAAAGCTACTGCAAATATCTTAAATTATTGCGTAGACCATGTCGCCCCCTCCTGTTTACATCCTCCTGCCAGTCCTTCCCCTTTTTCACTGCAGCAAGCACAAACCTATTTTTTCTTCGTTTCTAAATTCCTTCATGACTTCTCTGTGCAGTACCTTTTATCCATTCTCTCATATAGAACTGTATACCTCTGCTCTGCCAAAGATGCCAGCTTTTGTTGTTCACTAGTCGTATTTTCCCACAAGCATCTCCTTGCATAAAGGATGGCATGGGATTTACTCCCTGTTAAAAATCTGCAGTCACTACATTATTCTCCAAATATCTCCTTAAAATTCACTTATGCCATGATTCTAATAAAATGCTTTGATATTAGCCAGGCAGCTGGTGTTTTGTGACTCCTGCTTATTGCACTGATCATAATTGTCTCATAGTTACCTTACGCTCCCCACATCTTTGTATCCCTTTGTTTCTCATCCTCTTCATAAACTGTACGCAGTTTGGGGCTGGGACCATGGATTTTTGTTTGTGTGTATAGTGCCTCGTAACTGAAGCCCTTAGATGCTACTGCACAAACTACCTGTGTCTAAGTAGGCATATAGTAGCTGATTCTGTCACCTGTTTCATGTTGGTTTCTTCACACATGATGTGGAGTCATGAATATATTGTTCATGAATGCCTAATGAGACCTAATTAAAAGCATGAACAAAACAGTCCACTAATTTGTCATTTAATCTGGAGTCTAACTTTGTATAGAAGATGTCAACTGCGAATAGAAGTCATTGGTTCCACAGTAATAGGTGTAATGGCCCTAATTTAGCCACTGAATGTTTTTTCAAAATCCCGGGCCAGATGACAAGAAATTCATGGCATTTCTGATTTAAAATTTGCCTTAGGAACCTATTCCCTAATGAATTTCTATCTATCCATAGACAGATGCCAAATTTGACAGCTCTTGCCAGGGACACAACCTGACCTGAAATTCTTCCAGAAGTGCAAAGAGTACATGTGCATATGTCTATAAGCCCCTAGTTCCTAGACCTCAAAAGCAGGGGCCTCCATGGTATAGCATTCTGTTGACAATGGAGTTCACACCTGGGGACTAATCTGTGGGGAAAGCTGGGAAATCACTCATTCTTCCACTGCACTCAATCAGTGTATATGGAACACAATCTCTCTCTAGAGCTGCTGCCATCTCATTACTTAAATAGTTATGTTAATTGCACAATATGCTGGCACTATCAATTTCTGTGGCAGGGTAGCTCTGAGCAGGTTCTAGAAGCATTGGGCTTTTGAGGATTCTGATAGGATCTGCTCCGAAGTAGATAAATTCCAGCTGTAACAGCCTGTGTGTGTTTTTCTCGCTATGTGACTTCTTCAGGATAATGCCAGTGTGAAATCTTCAAGCAGCCTGGAACCCAACCTGTTCTGTGATGAGGAGATCCCCATCAAATCAGAGGAAGTGGTGACACACATGTGGACAGCTCCTTCATTCTGTGCTGAACATGCATATTCATCTGCTTCCAAAAGCTGTCCTCAAGGTATTGCCTTTTCTATGCATTAGCCATTGAGAGGGGTCTGAGCTGGTGGTTGAGAACCCCAGCCAGTGAATGATAATGCTGATCACCTCAGGTAAGCTCAGAGGGCATCATGTCTATATGTGGGAAAGGCAACTAGTGGTCAGGGAATATGCAGTAGAAATATACCAAAATTCTTATTTGCTCATGCTCAGTGGCTGTGCGAATGCCCAAAGTTTCTGTTTGAGCCTTCTCCACCCTCAAACTGTTACTGAAAAATAATGCACTATTGTCGTGTTTCTGACCACCTTCCTGTCTGACCTATGTGATTTGCCTTCTGTTTGAAAGGTCCTAGCACCCCAAGGAAGCAGCCCCGGAAAAGTCCCTTGGTGCCTCGCAGTTTGGAACCTCCGGTGCTAGAGCTGTCACCTGGTGCCAAATCTCAACTAGAAGATCTAATGATGATAGGAGATCTACTGGAGGTATCTTTGGATGAGACCCAACATATTTGGCGGATTTTACAGGCCACGCATCCACCCTGTGAAGACAGATTCCTTCACATCATGGAGGTATAGATGTGAAGAAAGATTGTAGCATAGAATGAAATTGTGTCAATGTTGTAGGTGGTTGTTGTTTTTTTTTTTTTTTTTTTTAATGGAATTTCAGATCATTTTTCAGTTGATTTTCCCCTGGATCTTGCATCTTTTTGCAAAGAAATAGCCTCAGATCCAAAAAACCTCAGACCTCACTCACCACAATGTTTAACTTTGTCTAAATAAATAATTAGCTCTTGTAAGTTCTTCCATTGTTCTTTTCAGCTCAGCATTCCTTTGAGGGGGACATCTGAGAGCAGGTCTTTTAAGAGACACCTTGTCATCTTCCATACTCTATAGCAAGAACTCCTGCCTCATTGATTGTGCTTACTGTACAGTAAAAAACATTCCACTGCTGTCCAGAAGTTAGTGGAATTGCTTTTATTAAAAAACTAGGAAATTCCGTGCACCGAATCATAAAGTTAAAATTGCAGAGCAAAGCATTCAGAAGTAATGAATGAATGGTTCAGAATCTGAACCAGCTGGAAAGGACAGTGGGAAGACACTTATTTTGAAATAATTAACACTTTACCCCTACTGTCTAGCTTTGTATCCAGTTATTACAGGTGTGCAATATTTTACTGGTTGGAAAGGAAATTGTGTATATACACATGCTTGTCCATATTTTAATACATTTTTGGGGGGGAAATGAGGAAAAAAAAACCATGCAACTTAAACTCCTGCTCCCATTTGCATATGTATTACAGAACCAGTTGTTACTTAAGGTGAGAAATACAAAACAGCAAGTGGTGAACTCTAAAAACAGGTTTTTTTCAAGAAGATGCCTTGGTACTCAAAGCGAGGGTAGAGAGAAATACAGGATGCATACCTAGAATTGATTCTAAATTGAAATACATTCTAAGTGCCACAGGTGGCACCAGTGTCTCTTTAGAACAATGTAAAGATCTGATTCAGATCAGAGGTAAGGGTTGGTGGGGGAAAAAGCAGGCAACCATTGCCACTACAGTTAACATACTTGGCATCAAGCCCTATATTTACATCCAACGGGTTCACAAAATAAACCATCTCCTTTGCATGAGGAGCACAGGAGCCTTGCATCTGCAGTCAAACCATGTGCTAAAACCCTAGTTACGTTGACAGAGACTAACTACATGCCTCAAATCATTTATAAAGCAAGATTCCCTTTATTTATTATCAAACTTCTAATGCAGTTATTCAGCCTAAAACAAATTCACTACAAATTTCCATTTTAAAACCCCAACTAGAACCTATGCAAACTAAACAAGCATATAAAGATTTTCCATTTAAAATTAGTCGTTTTGGCCAAAACAAGCTTTCCCAAAGGTTAATCTAAAACTCACCTGCTTTGTAGACAGCTGTAGTCTGTGTCTACCGAACAAATTATTTTGCTTGGAGGTGCAATGACAGCCATTTGCTGGCACTCAGGCCATTTTTTCAAAATCATTCCACATTAAAACAATATTAAAGGAATATTAAGGTTACAGAGCAAAGCACTCAAGTCAGAAAATGATTAAGGAAGCTCTTTAGGGGCACAGACTCTTTTTTCTGTTTGTACAGCACCTAGCTCAGTGGGGACTTCATCCATGAGAGATTCCTGGGTGCTATGACAATACAAATGGTAATAAATTTATGGCTGCACACAAAACCTTAACTGTGCCCTTTCGTGTGCAGGCATTACACTACAGTCTTATTAGATGACATGCTATGTTTTCCTGCAAGAACCATACCTTACTCAGCATACAAGATAGATGTGCTCAGGGAATGAGGCAGTTATTCAATATTTCTTTCTATCCTCATTGTTCAGTATGTAACCCCATTCCTTATTTACTGCATACCATTGAAAACTTGAAGTGAATAAGGAATTCTCTATTCTATAAACTTGTCCGTGGAGCTCATCAATGTGCCTTAAATAATTTTATCCTCCATATCTACATGAAGTCAGAAATCATCAGTATCCCCATTTTACAGATGCAGAGACGAGGCAGAAAGATTAAGTCATCTGCCTAAGGTCCCTTAGAAAGTCTATAGATATCCTGAGTTCTAGTTCAGTTTAACCACAAGTGCTTGCTTTCTCTCCCAGAAGATGCATAACTTATTCATGCACACTATGCAATTTCTGGAATGAATGAGGCAAGGGGTTCTGGAGTGGATCTCAGACCAGTTCACCCAACCCTGACTCATTCTCTGTCCAACATGTGAAATGAATGAGGCTGGCGTTGTAAGGGAAAAAACCAGTATGTGATTATTTTATAAGAGTTTTGGTGAAAATAATTATCACAAGCAAGATCCGCCTAGGATTGGGAATAACAAGAACAGACCAATGCGTAAGGAACAAATGGTTAGTCTTCCTACAAATATCTTTTACATAAGTCAACAAAGAAGTATAGAAACTGCTTATTCAGAATCCTTTCTCTTAGATTGTTTTGCTTTTCCATAGGCCATCATTGATTCTTAACCCTTTCTCTTCTTACACAGTTGAATCTGATTTCATTCATCACTTTACTCTGGCAAGCTGAAAGCTAGGAAAGAGTCCCCTTTGTTCAGACTCTGCCATCCTGCCTGGTGGTCAGGCAGGGTCCTTTCTGCACCCAAAACGTGGGGAATGGGAGGTGAAGGTGGGAGGATGTCTCCAGTAGACCATAGGAATGTAGCATGTGGAATTCTCTTTTATATATATATATATATATATATATATATAGTTTTAATCTCCTCCTTTTTACAAAGGATGACAGCCTGGATGAGAAACCATTGAAAATGAGAGCGAGAGATTCTTCTGAGCGGAAACGGAAGCGGAAACTGGAGAGGGTAGAGCAGTTCTTTGGAGAAGTGAAGCAGAAGTCTAAAGAGCTGAAGAAACTAGAGAAACCCAAAAAGAAAAAGTTGAAACTAACCTTGGACAAGACAAAGGAGTTGAATAAGTTGGCCAAGAAGCTGGCCAAAGAAGAGGAGCGGAAGAAAAAGCGAGAGAAGGCAGCTGCAGCAAAAGTGGAGCTGGCAAAGGAGAGCACAGAGAAAAAGAGAGAGAAAAAGGTGCTGGATATCCCATCTAAGTATGATTGGTCAGGAGCTGAGGAGTCTGATGATGAGAATGCTGTGTGTGCTGCACAGAACTGCCAAAGGCCCTGCAAGGATAAGGTGAGTCCTAGCTTAGTTTTGTCTTAAGCAGCTGGGGGAGGGTAATGAAAACCCCTTTAAGAATTATTTAAGGTTAACAAACTTTGAGCAGCAGTGAGGGATGTAGTTAATATGCTAGACATAATGAAGGCTGGTAGGCAGGTATGACTTCTAGAATACTGAGCAGTCAGGCCAAAGAAGCTCATAGAATACGGACTTGCCATCTGTTCCAAGCCCGAGGAATTGAATTCTGCTCATCAGCATGCTGCATAGAGACTATGAATTAAACCCAACATTCTCTGTTGCCTCAAGCTGTTAGAGTAGGGTGAGCGGGGAGGTAGAATCTGGGAGTAATTCTTCCATCTGAATGGAAAAGTTATGCCACCCACAAGCCACCTTCTATATCAGTGCTGCAGGTTGCCCACTACTGTTCTATATCCTTTGTTGCTGATAACGTGAAAGACATGCTGACTTGACTCCCAGGGCTTAATTCTGTGTTTTAGCTAGAACTGTTTCCTCGCCCTGGTCTGTTTCTGAACGAAAGTCTAAAATGGACATGCAGTCCCATAAAAGAAAATTAATCTTCCAAAGCTCTTAAATAAAGCCTGTGAGCCATGAGGCTGTGGGTTGAATGAAACCACAGGCTGTACTGCCCCACTTTTCTTGTCCGAGGTAAATCTGCAGTGGTTTGGGAATTGATCGGATTATAGCAAAAGAAATCTTATCCGCCTTCCAAGGTCGTTCCCAGTTGTGGTCCTGGCTCTCCTAAGCAGCGGCTTTTAGCTCAGAGTAACTGATGGAGGTGATCAAACTTCATTCAAAATATTTTTTTTTAGATAAAATGAATTTTTCCACAGGAAAACCCTAATAGAAGCTATGAAATTGTTGTTGTGGAATTCAGTGAGGGGTACAGGACTACATGAATATGAATTTGAGACAGGGGTTGTGGAGTTAGTGTCCTGATTGAAGTGGTAAAGGCTAATTACTTGGAACTTTTAAAAAACTATAAACTGAGCAAAACACTAGAAAATATACTGTAGAGAAAAATCCTCCACTGATGGGATCTAGTTCTTTCCCATCTATCTTATAAATGATATTGCAGAATTAGTACATTTTGACTGGAAGTGAGGTTCCTAGTAGAAGAGAAGTGTCTGAGTTTACGTTCTGATAAAGTACGTATTAATTTAAATAGATCAACTTGATATAAGCTATACTAACAAGCAAATTCTTAGCATTATGTTTAGCGTTCTAAAACTAGTCAGAACATTCCTTAGAATTGTTATTTTCTGTAGGATAGACAGACCTGTTTTTGTATATGTATGTATACAAAATAGAGCTTAAAAAAATGCACTAGCCCTGTGAATAGAAGATGACCAACACTGGAATATAATTCCTTACTCTTGGGGGAATTCTGTGTCACTGCATGTGTGCAGAATTCATGTTCTCTGCAGATTTCTTTGCTTTCCTGCAGAAAAATGACTTCTGACGGGGGAGCAAAGGGAAGCCACAAGAGTGGTCATGCGCCCCTCCCTGGCAGCACAGACAGGTCGGTTCAGGTGTCCAGAGTAGCCAATAGTTATGTAAATCCCCACCAGGGGTGTGTGAAGGGGTAGACAGTCGTGTGTGTATGAGAGAGAAACACTCTGTCCCTCTAGCTCACTATTGCAGCATGGTCGGCCTGGAAGGGCAGGGCTTCAGGGTGTGTCTGAGGAGGTAGGTGTGGTGCAGGCTGTCTCCTCAGGAAGAGCAGAATGTAGCAGCCTGCCCACTTAATGAATTGTTCCCATTGTCTTTGTAAATTCCCCAAGAGTATAAAACAGGTGTAAAAGTGTTAAGGCTCCTTTACATTGCCAGAGTGGTGTAAAGGACAGTATGGCCTTATAAATGGTTTTGGTGCTTTAGTGATTAGAACTGGTCTATATTTTTGGACTGAAAAAATTTCTTAAAATGTGCTCCATGAACTGTTTGCTACTGACCTTTCTGGATATGGTCAGTAGCCAATATAAATTGAGTTTGATTCCCCCGCCCTCATTTGCTTTCCAGTTGCCTATGATGTAACACTGAGCTTGTGGCTGCATATATTTGTTGACTAATAACTAGAAATAAAGAGTCAAACCTAGCTACATTACTATTAGGCAAGGGGGTTTGGGGATTTCCTCCAATGCTCCCCCCTCCCATTCTCCATCTGTTATATTGTAGTTTAAATAAATTACCTAAATAATTGAAGCCAGATTGATTATATTGCATTATTTTGACATATAAAATATACAGAACTTTTATTTTTTTGGCGCAAAATTCCCCTGGGAGTAAATTCCTGGAACTGCAGGCATTAATGTCTATTATCAGTCACTTTTTCAACTGATACAGATATAGTTTGATGATAAACTAAAGTAAAACCTTCAGTTAGTTTTGATCATTAATTGTTGCTTTGCTTCAAAAATATTACCATTTCAGTTATTTTCCAGTATATCTTGAGTTCAGTTTCATGTGGTCCTATAAGCAGAGTTCCAGCAGTTAATGGCTTTGATAAATGTACCAGTAAATTGTTTTTTATTAATATGGCAGTTCCTTAATCTTCTGATTCCAGTTTCTTCTTATCGCATTCAAATTAAAATATGCTTTTACTCAGAAAATGGTTGACCTTCTGGTGCCTTTGGGCTTTTAAAAGAGTTTTAATTTACTTTTGTTTCTCTTGAACAGATTTGTTTGTTTTGTTCTACAGCAAATTCATCTAAAAGTTTAGGGTATTTTTCCCTGAAATGTTCGGCAACATCAGAGTTGTAAGTAAGTCAGGTAA
Source organism: Trachemys scripta elegans (assembly GCF_013100865.1). NCBI lineage: Eukaryota > Metazoa > Chordata > Testudines > Emydidae > Trachemys > Trachemys scripta. The sequence continues at coordinate 106,699,951 of NC_048298.1, read as the reverse complement.
CTTTGTCAGCCACTGGCTACCAGCTCAATAGTTTTGGACTCTTACATGGTCTAAGGTTATTGGAGGCAGTAGTGCAACTAAGTTCATATGGGCCTGTCTTGCCCAAATGCAATAATTAGATTCCTTTGTTTTCTGCAGCAGAAGAATTTCAGAATCCACATAGCTACAGAATTTGGCCACAGAATCTAAACTTTCATTTAAGTCTTTCGTCTTTATGGTTGCAAAAATCACCTTCCAAATGTAAATCTCTGCAATGCTGTATTATTCATTTTTGTATTTAATTGAATTAAAATGTCTATTTTGGCATTTACGTGAAGCTGCTGCAAAAAATTCAGTGTGCTGCAGAAATTGAGGGCTTTGTTGTAGAATTTAAGTTCAGTGTGCTGAAAGACTCCATGAGGCCGTGAAAGTATATATCCACTTCTAACAGCCTCCTTCATGTGCTATTGCAGTTTTCTACATGCATTAGGTGTTGGGGGAGGAAGAACATAAGATAAAGAATAAAGGAAGGATTTAAGGCAAAATTAAAGAAGTGACTTGGTAGCTGAGGGGAGGCAGGGAAGAATTTCAGCTAAGTAGGATAACTCCAGTGAATGAGCTCCCTAATTGTGGACAGAAATTGAGGGAGGTCAGAAAGTCCAGAGTGAGAAAGTAGCCAAATAAATAGATCTGAGCTCAGTTAGGGTAGACCAACTCCATGAAGTGTTTGGAATACTAAAGAGCAGTTCGAAATGGATCCTGATATGCAGAGCAAGTTGGTGGAACCAGGAAGATGGGAGTAATGTTGTTCTGTTTCCTGGAGCGAGACTAGTCTAACAGCCACATTCTAGACCCCCGCCCTCGCAGGTCTAAGAATAAAAATTTATGAAAACGGTAGGGAGAAGATGGCAATTGGCAGTGAGTAAGGATGTCATCTGAGACATGGTCAAAGGAAGGGGGGATGAATTCTGGCAGGGTTCCTCAGATTGCAAGTCTGCCTATTACTGCCTGTGCAATGTGAGAACAAAGAAAACTTAGGTCAAGTCAAAGATGATTGGTTGTCCAACTTGGGCCTGGAAGCGAAGGTAGGGCTATGTTAGGGGGAATGATAGAAGATAGTCATGGGACAAAGGTTTTCCCCCTAGAAAAGGGCTTCATTATTTGGAGTTAAGCTTTAATGTCAAACTTAACTGGTAGATGGTACATGTGGCTTGATCAACTGGATCAAAATATTAATCAAAAAAATTGAATCCAGCAATGAAAAGTCTAGGAAGGAGAAAAGAAATACTTCGAGATGACCTCTAGCGAAAGGGTGAGGGAACAGCAAAGCCGTTAGTTTCTTCTTGTACCAAGCGAAGATCATTGGCTCCTTGCTGAAGGTCCTCAGGGAAGAGTGACTGATGGTTCTGAAATCTTACATATGCGAGGAGACAAACCGAACAGTTTTAGTACTTGGAAAATCAAAAGGAGGATGGTCTAGGTAAAGTGGTAAGTGAAACCCTCTTATTCCAGAATATTGCTGAAGCTAGGGAGCATGGTCACGAGTGAGGGAGGATCAGGTAAAGCAAGGAGGTGCTTTTGTTCAGAAAAGTTGAGGTAAATAGTGGCTTTTACGAATGATGTTTGAGCTGGTATTACGTTGAAGAGTCATGAATGGAGACAGAAGTGGGGCTTAATTGACATTTTTCAAAATAAAAATCAGAAAACACCTCGTAGTGTAAAGTGATTAGGGAGTCTGGAATGGCACTATGAGTATCCTGACCTAGGACAGGAGAAGAACTGGGTCTTTGTAGTAGACAGGGGTTTGGTAGATAAGAAGTTATGATTTATGCATGTCTCAGGAGACACATTGAGTCCCAGTTGGTACCATCCTCTCCGTCTATTTAGGTAAATGCAACTGGACTGAAATTCATGGAGGTGACCTGGATGGGAGAAAGGGGGATGGGATTGAAGAAGGGGAGAGTAGAGAAATGGGTAAATTAGTTGGGGTTAATTAGTATGTTTTTAAATGAGAAACTGTCAGTAATCTGTGTTGGACTCTGCTGGGAGGGGGATACTTACAGCAAAAAAATGAAAATAAATACAGTATTTTTGTCTGAAAATAGGCACTGTAGTTGCTCTTTCCCAAGGGCTGGTCATATGTCCTTGCCCTCTGGTAACATGTATTCTAGGCTTTCCTGGATTTCAAAAGGCATTTTCACTCTAACATTTCCATTGTAATTGATCCTTAGGAATCAGGATATTGCTAATTAATTCCCTTGGTTTGTATTAATAGTGCTCTTTGTTTTCCCTGTGCAACTGACTAAACTTGTGTATTTCTGCTTTCTTGGGTACTTGAGGAGATATTGACATAAATACAACAGATTATCTTGGAGGAACATTCCTGAATATTTAGGCTGGGTATTGTGCAGGTAGCTTTGGGCAAGTTGGACTTATAAAATTCCCCACATCTGATTGAGAAGAGAGTCATCACATTATAGGATGTCATCCTTTATCAGGGTCTATTGATACTACTCAACTGTACTGAAATCATACCTAAACTGTAGGCCACACTGAAACCATGCAGCTTCTGCAGCTTCAGGACAATACAGGTTGTGTGTGAAGCGATGCAGCTGTAGAAGGCGATGCCAAGTTTGTCTAACCATCTTCCTTGGTTTGGTCCTAGCAATGAACTGTATTGACTTTAGCTGCCATTGACTGTTTACCCAAGCAGAGTCCCAGACTTATTTTCTGACACTGGTCTGGAGAGTTGAATCTGACATCTTTCTCCCTTGTAGTGTTCTTCATGTGTTGTTGATCTTGTCTCTTGCAGGTAGATTGGGTGCAGTGCGATGGTGGCTGTGACGAGTGGTTTCATCAAGTTTGTGTTGGCGTCTCTCCAGAAATGGCAGAGAATGAGGATTACATCTGTATGAACTGCGCAAAGAAACCGATGCAGGGCCCAAGTAGTCCAGCTCATGCACCACCTCCCCCGTTCTTACTGAGCTACAAGCTACCAATGGAAGATCTCAAGGAGACAAGTTAGCAGCTACTCAGTCTCTCTGGGACTTGGGGAAAATGGACCACCGAGACCCTACTGAAAGAGGGTGTTTGAAGCTAATGTAGCCACTCAGCCTCACTACCAAGGATGTACAGCCCTGCAGCAGAGATGGTCCCTTATTGCTGGCTTCCTCTGTACAACGGGGATGTCAGAGGCACAGTGGTTCCAACCCATCAATGCAGACATCACCTTTGTGGGAGTTCCAGCCAATATTTTAAATGAAAGTGTTCCCAGCTGAGTGTGGGTGCTGCCTTCAGAGACTGAGCAGACATGGGGCTGTTAGATTAGACACTTGGGTGTGTTAGAAGTGCATCTGTGAAACGGGAAGTGGGGTTGGCCTGGAATTGGTGGCCATTGGCTGGAGCTCTCAGCCCTACCTGGTTGCCCCATGGAGTCATATTGTCCATGCAGAGATTTGGAAGTTACCTTCGGCCCAGTGGTCTCTCCATACCAACTCAGCCAACAGGGAAGTGGTATGGGAATAATGAACCTGCCTCAATGGCCAGGCAGCTCACACTACATTATAGGGATGGAAGGGGGTGGCTGAATAGCTCTTAGTGTCTATTTTGTAGTTAGAGGGCAAAGGAGCTCAAGGCCTCAGAAATCAGCACTGGTTCTGTTTACCAAAAAGACACCCAGCCCCGCCCCACCATGTATATTTCCCTGACGGGGAAAGTCAATCTCCCGTCCTGAGGAGGGCCACAAAGCGTCAGTTAAGATGTCAGTCTATGCCAGAGCTTGGAAAGCAAAGAGCACTTTCCCTCTCTACAGGGGTCATCTCTCCTGTTCTAGGCATTGTTAGTGTTCCCTGCTCCTGTATATTACAGTTGTTTGACACAGGCTGGAGCTGGTGGAGAGATACAGCAGCGTGATCTGTGCCCAGGGATGGGGAGGAACGAGGACAGCCCACTTACCTCACGGGTTACCCTGACATGTGCTTCTGTGAAAACTTCCATTCACAAGTATTTCCAATATCATGAGGCTACAGGCATGGCCTTGAGCGATACCAGAAAGCAGTCTGCAGATACTGATCACAGCGCAGATTCCCTCCCTGCTGGCTTTGCCTACAATCAGCAGCAGATCCTGTTGGAAGTTGCCCCTGGCTTTGCCGGTGGACAGAGGGCGTGGGGTAATCCTGGGTGACAGTTGTTTTAGTAAATCCATTTTTTAAAAAGGACTTGTTTTTACTTTTTTCTAAATGTCTCAGACTACTGACTTGTTCTATAAATAGATTATTTTTCTTTGATTTTTTTATACTTACCACTGTTACCAGCAGCACAGAAACAGAGGTTCACAAAGCAAAAAACCTGCCCACGGGCTTGGTTTTTTTTACTTCATTCCTTCCTTGTAGTACAAGGAATTAGCAGTTATCTTCCCCATCCTAGCCTAACCAGCTGCCTGTGTTTAAATAGGTAAATACATTTCACGTGCTACCTTCGTGTTTGGGATTGTTCCTGTTAGCGGGGCACCTGGGCCTTGCTGACTCCAGTCTTTGCTGGCTTTATGTATGTGAGTGTCTGAAGCTGGCCACTGTGCTGTCTTGCCCCCCTTTCCCTGTTTTGTTTCCATTCTTCTACAGTTCTAGGAGTGTTGTAAGTAGTGTCCAGTCTTAGTAGAAGCTGGGCTGGGATTTAAAAAAAAATTGACAAAAACAAGTGTTCTGTCTTGACTGTTCTGTGTCCCTTTTTTTTTTTTTTTGTACTTCAGTTTTTGGAGGGTTTTTTAGCTGGCTGAGATACCAGCCAACAATTTCCACTAGTAACTAGAAATTCAGCTCAGTCCGCTTCATCTGGATTAACTTCACCCAACTGCTTGTCTGTTCCTGATACCTGGGAAGTGGTGGTGGTGGTGGCAGCGACTGATTTAAAGGGGGAGGCCTGGGCCTTTGGCAGAAGAAATAATGAGTTTAGACACTGGGGGATTGGGCAGACATTTTAGGGCATTGAGTGCCTTGGGGTGAGAAATTGATGTGGTCATAGCCAAAGGTCCATCTAGCCCAGTATCCTGTCTTCCAACAGTGGCCAATCCCAGGTGCCCCAGATGGAATGAACAGAACAGGTAATCATCAAGTGATCTATCCCATTGCCATTCCCACCTTCTGGCAAACAGAGGCTAGGGACACCATCCCTGCCCATCCTGGCTAATAGCCATTGATGGACCTATCCTCCATGAATTTTATCTGGTTCTTTTTTGAACCGTGTTATAGTCTTGGCCTTCACAACATCCTCTGGCAAAGAGTGCCACAGGTTGACTGCGTGGTGTGAAGAAATACTTCCTTTTGTTTGATTTTAAACTTGCCTCTTTCATTTAGTGACCCCCTAGTTCTTGTGTTACGAGAAGGAGTAAATAACACGTCCTATTTACTTTCTTCACACCAGTCATGATTTTATAGACTGCTATCATATCTCCCCTTAGTCTTCTCTTTTCCAAGCTGAAAAGTCCCAGTTTTATTAATCTCTTCTCATAACGGAAGCTGTTCCATCCCCCTAATCATTTTTGTTGCCCTTTTCTGATCCTTTTCCAATTCCAATATTACTTTTTTGAGATGGGACAATCAGATTCCTCCAGGGTAGATTGGCAGAGGCCCTGGAGGTTTTTCGCCTTCCTCCGCAGCATGGGACAGGGGTCGCTTGCTGGAGGATTCTCAGCGATTTGAAGTCTTTAAATCATGATTTGGGGACTTCAACAGCTGAGTCAAGGGAGAGAAATCTTCCAGGAGTGGGTGGGTCAGCTTTTGTGGCCCGCATCATGTGGGAGGTCAGACTAGATGATCATAATGATCCCTTCTGACCTTAGAGTCTATGAGTCTGAGATTTGCATGCAGTATTCAAGATATGGGCATACCATGGATTTATATAGAGGCAATATGATATTTTCTGTCTTATTATCTATCCCTTTCTTAATGATTCCCAACGTTCTGTTTGCTTTTTTGACTGCCGCTGCACATTGAGTGGATGTTTTCAAAGAACTACCCACAATGACTCCATGATCTGTCTCTTGAGTGGTAACAGCTATTTTAGACCCCATCATTTTATATGGATAGTTGAGATTGTTTTCCAAAGTGCATTATTTTGCATTTATCAACATTGGGTAACAAAATGGCAGATGAAATTCAGTCACCCAGTTTTGTAAGACCCTTTGTAGCTCTTCGCAGTCTGCATTGGACTTAACTATCATGAATAGTTTTGTATTGCAAATTTTGCCACATCACTGTTTACCCCTTTTTCCAGATCATTTATGAATATGTTAAATAGTACTGGTCCTAGTATAGACCCTTGTGGGACACCACTATTTACCTCTTTCCATTTGGGAAAACTGACCGTTTTTACTAATCTTTGTTTCCTATCGATGTGTCTGACAATTCTGTTCTTTATTATCGTTTCAACCAGTTTGCCCGGTACTGAAGTCAGTCTTACCAGTCTGTAATTGCCGGGATCACCTCTGGAGCCCTTTTTTAAATTGGCATCACATTAGCTGTCCTCCAGTCATTTGGTACAGAAACTGATATAAATGATAAACCACAGTTAGTAGTTCTGCTGTTTCACATTTGAGTTGCTTCAGAACTCATGAGTGAATACTATCTGGTCCTGGTGACTTACTACTATTTGGTTTATAAATTGGTTCCAAAACCACCTCTAATGATGTCTCAATCTGGGACAGTTTCTCAGATTTGTCACCTAAAAAGAATGGCTCAGGTTTCGGAATCTCCATGAAGACCGAAGCAAAGAATTAATTTAGTTTCTCCACGTCTCTTATTGTACTTATTGTTGAGTACTCAAAAATTTTTTTGCTATTACTTTTTGGGTCTTTGGCAAGCTGTTCTTCAAAATTCTTTTGGCCTTCCTAATCATATTTTTACACTGCACTTGCCAGAGTTTATGCTCCTTTCTATTTTCCTCACTAGGATTTAACTTCCACTTTTTAAAGGATGCCTTTTTGCCTCTCACTGCTTCTTGTATTTTGTTGTTTAGCCATGGTGGTACTTTTTTGGTTCACTTACTGTGTTTTTTAATTTGGGGTCAACATTTAAGTTGAGCCTCTCTTATGGTGTCTTTAAAATGTTTCCATGCAGCTTGCAGGGATTTCACTTTTGGCGCTGTACCTTTTAGTTTAACTAACTTCTTCATTTTTGTGCAGTTCCCGTTTCTGAAATTAAATGCTACCATGTTGGGCTGCTGTGGTGTTTTCCCTGCCACAGGAATGTTAAATTTAATTATATTATGGTCACTATTACCAAGCAGTCCAGCTGTATTCACCTCTTGGACCACTTCCTGTGCTCCATGTAGGACTAAATCAGGAATCGCCTCTCCTCTCATGGGTTCCAGGACTAGCTGCTCCAAGAAGCAGTCATTTAAGGTGTCAAGAAACTTTTTCTGCATCCTGTCCTGAAGTGACATGTACCCACTCAACAGGGGGATAGTTGCAATCCCACATTATTATTGAGTTTTTTTATTTTTATAGCCTCTCTAATCTCCCTGAGCATTTCAGTCTCTATCACCATCTTGGTCAGGTGGTCGGTCATATATCCCTACTGCTATATTCTTATTATTAGCGCATGAAATTACTATCCATAGAGATTCTATAGTAGCTTGGTTCATTTAAGATTTTTACTTCATTTGATTCTACGCTTTCCTTCACATATAGTGCCACTCCCCCAGCAGCATGACCTGTTCTGTCCTTCCAATATATTTTGTACCCTGGTGTTACTGTGTCCCATTGATTACTCTCATTCCACCAAGTTTCTGTGATGCCTATTATATCAATAGTGTCATTTAATACGAGGCACTCTAGTTCACCCATCTTATTATTTAGACTTTTAGCATTTGTATATAAGCACTTTAAGAACTTGTCACTTTTTAGCTGTCTGCCGTTACATGATGTAATTGAATGGGACTCTTTTTTTCATTTGACTGTTTCTCAGGAAATCCTACCCATACTTTATCATCTTCCATCCTCTCCTCCTTACTAGGGCATAGAGAATCTCCATTAATAGATCTTCCCGTACAGGATGTGTCTGTCTGAACCACGTGCTCCTCTGCACCTGTTGGCTTTCCCCAAGCCCTTAGTTTAAAAACTGCTCTATGGCCTTTTTAAGTGCCAGCAATCTGTTTCCATTTTGGTTTAGGTGGAGCCCATCCTTCCTGTACAAGTTCCCTGTTTTCCAAAGGGTTCCCCAGTTCCTAATAAATCTAAACCCCTCCTCCCTACACCATCATCTGATCCATGCATTGAGGCACTGCAGTTCTGCCTAACTGGCCCTGCGCATGGAACTGGAAGCATTTCAGACAATGCTACCATGGTAGTACAGTAACTGCATCAGCTAAGAAATTTGTGGCATAGGAGTGGTGAATGATGCCATAGCAACTGAACAGGAACTCCCATTCCTATTTACATCCTTTGCATCCCATCATAACCTCTTGTTAACCCACTATGTTGGTAAATCAGTTAAGGCAAGTCTCACTTTACATTCTAAAAAGGTTGGTACTTTGCCTTCTTTTAATCAGGACTGAATTAGTATCTCCATTTAGAAGGACCTGTCACCAATGAGTGAACACTTCAGTAAGTAGAATTATTCAGTTTAAGAAATCTTACGAAAAAAAAAAATCCAAGGTCTCTTAGATTTTCATAACTCCTAAAATCCATGATAGTGGGGAAAATATGGTTAGCATCTCCTTTAGACCAATGATTTGAACATACTTTGTCTTGGTGGAGGCAATACTGTATGTGATTATACTGCAGAGAACCCTGAAGAGTTTCCCTTAGCAAACAGGGTGAATGTTCATGTTCCTCTGAGCCAGGATATGGAGAATCTTCATCCTGGTGCCTTTCAAAGAACAAGTGAGCCAACGGGGGAAGAATCACCAGCCAGAGGATGGAGTGTTCAGTTGCTCTGCCCGTTCCTTGCAGGCTTAGAGAACTGTAAACAAAAAGCCAATGGGTAATTCCTGGAATTGGACACACTGTTGGTTGCTGCTTTTTCAGGTTAACATCCCTTTGAAATGCTAGATGTACTTACTTTCTCAGGAATGAGGGAGTGTGCCTAATCTATTTGATGCACTTTCAAGTTTTCAGAACCAAGACAAAAGTCCACAGCTACCCTACATTGTAGGTGTAACTTTGTTTAAAAAAAAAAAAAAAGCAAAATGGCTTTCAAAGGGTAAGCGATAGTATAACTACCCTGATCAAATAACTCTCTTGGAAAGTTTATTAAAAAAAAACTAGTAGTGGTAGAAGATAGCACTATTCAGAACCATAAAATTATGTTTAGCATTACATTCACAAATCCCTCATTGTTTGGTCATTTGGATTTTGTGTTTTGTGAGACCAAAAAAAACCAACAACAAAACCCCCACATAATCTAAAGCTAACCTGTGGAAAACACTTCCTTAAATGTCTATATTTTTTTCAGACATAGTAAACAACCTCACTTGCAGTAGCCAGAACTAAAATACATACTAAAATCGTGTGTTCTGGTGCATACAGATGACACAGTAACAGTTAACTATTATGGAGGGAGTTTCTCTTAATGAGGATAATTTTTTCATTGAACCTGAGAGGGGAACATCCATTGCACGAGTACCGTGTGGAACATACTGCCACAATCCTGAGACCAAGGGTTTAGCAGGATTTAAAGAAGGATTAGGCATTTATGTGGTTAATGAGAACACCCACAGTTAAGTTAAATGGGATGTGTGATGTGATTGATATATATCAGTGTGTGTATGTGTATATATAATTATTTGATTTGGAAAATGTAAGCCCTTTATGCTTCAGGGTGCAGATTACGTAACTGACATATTAGGAAGAAGTTCTCTCTGCAGGTTATTCCAGAATTGTTCATTAGAGATTCTTACCATTTCCTCTATACTAACTACTGATTTGCAGAAGACAGGGATTGTTTTGTCCATCGCTGAAATGTAGCCACATATGGGCTCAAATAAAACAGCTGCTTAACAGTGCATGGCAACCCTATGCAGCTATTCAGCTCAGAAAGTGAAGAATAGGTTATCCTATTGAAACTGTAGCATGTATTTACCTATCTAGAATGCAATCAGCCAGACAGGAATTTCGTTAGGGCAGTAGGGCTTAATATTTTATGAAAATTGCCTTGGAATCTTTAGAAATCAAAAATGGGCAGGGCTTTGGTTGTAGCTCTCATCCAAAGACTGTATCTCCAGCACTGTATAGCCCTCTAACACTAGGCATTGGTTCTGCACTAACAGAGAGAAAAAGCCATCTGTTGAACTACAAGTACAGTTTCTTGCAGCAGTTAAGTCGTCTTAAGTCTCACCTAAATGTTGACAGCCCGAATCTGCTTAGTTATGAGAGCCTAGCCTGAGTTGACATGGCTCTCAACAGCTTTCTGAGATGGTTGTCTATTACACCCATTATTATAGATCGGCGCACTGATGCAGAGTGGAGTTAAGTTGACTTGACTATGGTCTCAGTGACTGGGAATAGAAATGAGGACTCTGATCTCCCATTCTCCTGTCTAACCACAAGATTACAATGAAGACTGCATAGGTATTTCTGGCATTCACAGAAGAGCTTGGGACATTAGGCCAACAGGAAAATGAGGGACCCTAAAGGGTTAATAGGAATACTGCAAAAAGCTATTTCCTGGCCTGCATTCCCCATTATGGTACACTGAGGCAGATAAGATAAAATGGCTCCTAGAATGCAGCTAGGAGTATAGGAAACTCCAGATGGCAGATTCAAGGTCCGAAAGATGCGGCTGCACCTTCAGCTAATGTGGACTAGTAAACACGAACACTTGACCCAGCTGATAAGACATACTGCATGTACCAACTTGCTCTAGCTGGTGCAGCCTTAATGGTGGGTAATCCTTGCATACACAGCTGTTTACACAGAGAAGTTGTTACAAATTAACCTGGACAGAGTCATCTAGTCAGCTCTTGCCCTATGTTTTTTCCCTGCTCTAAGTGAACTAGAAAATGTTCAACTCTTTTGTCCACTGACACAAGTAGTTTCTGCCCTAGAGTAACGGTCTGCTTTGCCCTGTGCAATAGGTGATTGCCAATTGTGGCTATGGTAGAACCATCTCTTGTCACCAGGTAAGTTAATAAAACAAAGGTTGCTAAAAAATGGACACAGTAGGAAGACCAAAGAAACCTAAGAGTCGCTGTTTACAGGAGTTGCTGGTTTCTCCTTCCATGTGTGTAGTGATTTGGGTGTTCCGGTCTTCAGCTCTTGCAGACAAGTTCACTCATCTTCCATGTTCTACTTGAGAAAATGAAGCAATTTTTAAAATCATCAGTTTTATAAATGGTGTGAAGGCTGAGAAGCTTTGGCTGTTTTATTATAAAGAGTTGAGGCTCCTTTATTTAGAAAAGCAAATGAAAATGGGAAGGATTGCAAGCTCCCTCAATACCTACTTTCCTACAATCACAGGAACATACTCAAACTGCCTACCCCAACCCAAACATGATCCCTGCTTGGTGCAAGTACAGTCAACATGGAGAGAGAATAAATTTAACCCTTATCAAACTCTAATCACGCCAGAGCAGGAGGATAACAAATGCACTATGGCAGCTGGAAATTGCACAATGACTTGAGAGATTCAGAACAGTGAGTCTCATGCAGAGAGATGAGTTTCAGTACAAATGAATGTAAAGTCACATGCCAAAAGCAAAGAAATGAACAGCGGAGATACAAATGAGGAAACAGCTATCTGAATATCTAATGAGACATATAAAAAGATGTCTCTTACTCTGGGTGCCTTTGAAATGAGGGCTAGTTCAGTGAGAGCCACCAGCAATCCCCAATAAAAATTCAACCCCAATACTAAAACGTTCCTTCCCTCTCTTAAAGGCCTGGGTAAAAAGGCAGGCCTTGCAGCATGCCCTGAAAATCAACACTCGGTTGTTTCAGTGCAAGGTGGAGAAATGGTTCCGAAGCTGAAGGACTCTCAATGAATGCTGCACCATAGGTTGGTGGGAACGACAAGTTGAGTGCCTCCGCTGGACTGCAGCTGTGGCAGTATTTCCTGGGGACACGGAGGCCATTTCTGAAGAGGATAGGACCCCACCTCCCAGGCCTTTTAGAACTTCATAGAGCAAAGCAATACTTGTCTCCTCAAGATTGGATTAGTGCAATGCCCTGTACATGGGGCTGCACTTTAACTCAACTTGGAAACTAAAACTGATGTAGAAGGTAGTGGCCTGCCTGGTAAGTGGTGTGTCTTGATAGGACATCAATGGTCAGCCCTCTGCACTGGAGAAAGGCACAAATCACAGTAAATAGATTGCAGTGTCCTGTTTCCAGATACATGAACAAAGTATTATGAGGCACAGCTGTTCTATGGTCAATTACCGATAGCTGGAGCTCCAACGCTAGTCCCAGAACGTGAATGAGAGTGACTGGTGGTAAACACATCCTCCAAGTGGGGTGTGAGAAATCAATGTCCCATCTACTCACTACTTCGCTTCAGCCATATCCAGATTGAGCTTTAACCAGCTTGCCTCTCGGTTCCAAGTCCCAATCTCCAAATGTTAGAGCATAAGCTTTCGTGGGCTACAGCCCACTTCTTTGGATGTATATAGAGTGGAACATATATTGAGGAGATATATATACACACATACAGAGAGCATGAACAGGTGGGAGTTGTCTTACCAACTCTGAGAGGCCAATTAAGTAAGAGAAAAAACCTTTCGAAGTGATAATCAAGATAGCATATGTTCCACTCTATATGCATCCGAAGAAGTGGGCTGTAGCCCACGAAAGCTTATGCTCTAATAAATTTGTTAGTCTCTAAGGTGCCATAAGTACTCCTGTTCTTTTTGCGGATACAGACTAACACGGCTGCTACTCTGAAACAGAATCAGTCTCTCCTGTTTCCCTTGATCCCAGTTAGGGTGAATGCCAATACTCAAAGGCTTGGCTGGCTCAGTGGTTTTTTTTACTCCTCCATCCTTTACCTCATTGTGCCTGAGTACAATAATGGGTGCATGATTGCAGTTTGCTATGTGGCTGAGGAAAGTAAGCAGCAGTATCTTCCACAGCTGCTGTGCAAATTGCACCTCCTGTCCGTGGCAGACTGAGTCAAGCTACACCTCCAACAGTCTCTAGAGACTGACACTGTCATTTGACTCAGAGCTCCAGCCCCCACTTGCCAGAAATTCAAAGACCGAGTCTCCTCCACAGTAATGTTTTGTGGCATCGTGGCACCATCTGACGGAAGGCAAGTATTTTAATGTATAATGTCGGTGTCTCTCCAACCACACGTGCTTTCTGCACATGGTGTTCTGATGACAGTTCTGTCTATTGCACACGCTGGTCCCAGAAGTTTACTGCCATCTCCCCTGTAATTTGGAGTGGATTATTTTGTCTTCCTTATGACAGCATCCTGATCCCTGCTGAGGCTCTTCTCTCTCAGGCCCTGTACTTTCTGTACTCCCTGTACTTATCACTTTCTGAATGATATACAAGTAGGAGGAAGAGAGAGAACTTCCTGAAATTATCAGGAACCATAAAAGACTTTTCACCTAAAAGTGTTGAGGAAACACCTCCTAACCCTGGGAGAAAAAAGAGAGAGTACAACAATATGTAGCAAGCTATCCCTGGCTCAAGAATGGATTGGAATTACAAATGGGTGTGGCATCAAACCCAAGACATAGTGCGCCACCTAGTCCAGGACAGATCCATCCTATCTCTGATGATCCCTTAGGAATCTGTGTTTCTCTCGAGCTTTGTCAACTCTTGTGTCTTATCAAATATCGAATCAGTACAGTGTGTTCAGCATTGGCAGTACACACTTTGCATGTGAGGGGAGTTCTTACTTTCTGTACCTGTTGCAGTATTCCCATGCACAAGAGACCAGACAGACTGTATGTTAGAGGAGATGTACCCGGCTTCCCTTTTATTCCCTCCTCCCATCTCTGTGCCTTGAGCTGGAATCAAATGTCAGATCAAAATAGCAGAGACAAAATGTTCCTGACAAGAAGCAGCTGGAAGTTGATGTTTGCAGGGGTTGCACTGAAGCTCTGATGAACCTGACAGGGATGGATGTGACAAGACCAAGCTCAGTAACTCCCCCTTTGAAATCTCTACTGACACTTCACCAAGCATGGATCACTGCGCTCCTACCTGTGTTCCGCTGGCAGCCCCAGGATCCTGTTGTCATCTTCTCAGTGCCAGATTGGTCAAAGTCTTTTGTTTTATTTTTACTTACAATTTTGCACAACTAACTAGTGGGGTTTGTCAAAATTAAAACAATTTTCACAGGAAAATGTTTTGATAAAAATATTTTTTTTGAGGAGATATTGCAAACATTTTACTTTCTAATTCAAATTTTGAAATGCCAATTTTTTTTTCATTTTGACATTTCCACAATGTTGGAATGTTTCTTTCCATGAAAACTTTTCATATTTTGACTTTTTATTTAGTTTCAGCAAGAAAACAAATGTCAAAATATTGGATTTTCTGGTGGGATGGGAATTCTGTGTTTTAAACAGCTGTAGTTGGGACAGTTTTCTGTTCATTCAGTAAATCCTCAGACTTAACAATGAACATTTTTCAAGCATCTGTAAATGAGTCTGAACAAACATTTAAAAATAATTCACTACTTCCTGGCCTGTTTGTGCATCTTTGTTAGTCTTTTGGGACTAGATTGCAGGCTTTGTGTGGAAGAAGCAGGAGAAGAGGTGGAAACCCAACTGTTTAAGATATGGTCATCCTAGAACTCTTCAGTTCCCTTTCACAGGTGGGAAGGTGAACACCCAGTTGATGGTTGTGCTGTAGTTCTTACTGTAAACAGCCCTGTTCTCATTTGTAGTCTTTGCCTTTGTTTAATCCTGATGTCTAGAAGAGTAGATGAACAGAACATGAGGAGAAAGGAGGAGTGTCCCTATTGCAATAGATGGTCACATTTCTTACCTTTAAAAAAAAAAAATTATCAGGTGATTTTTGCATATGCCCAGTTCTTAACCAGCACTGAGACCACCTTTACACTGTAGTGCTACCACCACTCACCCCAAACAGTGACCTCCTTCCATGGCACACAATCCCCACATTTGGTGTGAGGCATACTCTCTGGTTCACCATCAATAGTTAACTATTAATTATCGGAGTTAATTGTCTTTTATGGAAAACGTACAAACATTGCCCTGTCCATGTTCATGCGGTAAGGTGTCTGACCGCAGGAGGACTGGGAGGCTTACACTGCTTACACATCTTGCCATGGAGCCCTGTTAATTCAGGTTACCAGTTTGTGTAGAAGTGGACTAGCAAGGACTCCAGGGGTTATCTGGCTGATGGAGGGAGAAGGCAGGTGTAGGGAGGAGCTGGTGAAAGTGCTGGTGTGAGGATGAGGCTGGTATTCTAGTGGGGGATCGACATAATACTAAGTGGAAATCAAAGCAAAGATAGAATATAGAGTATTACAATTGTGTGTGTGCACTCTATTTACTTCCTGCCCACATGCAAGCTCTGGTGAGTCCTCTTCTCACACATGTATGCTATCATGAACTGCTTCTCCCATGTACAATACACACTTGTGCACTCTTCTTAAACCCAGTTTTGATGCTGCACTCACATGAGCATGTACACACAGATCACTGTGTTCTTGGTCTGGTTCCCAAATGGGATAGAGCAGCTATTCTCAGCAGTTGACTCTGGTTCTGTGCCCACACTGGCTACAACATGAACTTTGATTTTAAGTTCGCACTACTCACATAGAGAATATTCTCACCAGTGTGCTGTAATCCTGGGCTCAGACTGGAGACAATGGGGATACATTCACCTAGCTCAGAACACACAGAAATCACCTGATCCCTCAGGAATATTCTCAGCAGCAGGCTGTCTGGTTCTGTACTCACCATGGATAGAAAAGGCCATTTCCCTGCGATGCATTCTGGTCTGTGTTCATATTGGCCAGTGAGCTCTGGCTATCACTCTTTGTTTCCTGTACACACAGCATGGTCTCCAGACCAAAAGTATAGCGCAAGGCCCCTGGTTTTTGCAGCACGCCAGTGTGGAAATTCTGTTTCTCCTTGGCTCAGAATTCTGGTAGTTCACATAATTATAAAGACAAATGCCCACAAGGAAGGCGGCTCCTTCCATTTGATCCATGCTTTTACACCAGTAACTCATACAGAATTAACTGCCTCTACATGGTCTGTATGCTCCTGAGCAATTAAGCCTCTGCCATGGTAAACTCAAATTTGGCTAGCAATAAGGACGCCTTTCTGTAAATTTAGTCCTGGTTCAGGCAGGAATCACTCACATATGCTTGTTATGGCTGCTTCCTCCATCAGTTGGGCTCAAGTCTGACATAGAATCATAGAAATTTAGGATTGGAAGGGACCTCCAGAGATCATCTAGTCCAACCCCCTGAGCTGAGGCAGGACCAAGTACACCTAGACCATCTCTGACAAGTGTCTTTGTCTATCCCATTCTTAAAATCTCCCAATGATGGGGATTCCACAAACTCCCTTGGAAGCCTGTTCCAGTACTTTACCCTTCTAGTTAGAAAGTTTTTCCTAATAATTAATCTAAATCTCCCTTGCTGCAGCTTAAACCCACTATTTCCTGTTCTACCTTCATTAGACACACAGAAAAATTGATGACTGTCCTCTCTTTAACAGCCCTTACCATATTTGAAGACTGTTATCCGGTTTCTCTTCAGTCTTCTCAAGACTAAACATGCCCAGTTTTTTTAACCTTTTTGTATAGGTCAGGGTTTCTAAACTTTTTATCATTTTTGTTGCTCTCCGTTGGGCTCTCTCCAATTTGTCTGCATCTTTCTTAAAGTCAGGTACCCAAAATTGGACATAATATTCCATCTGAGACCTCACCAGTGCCAACTAGAGTTGGGACAATTACCTCCTGTATCTTAGATATGACACTACTGTTACTATAGCCCAGATGGAGATTTGCCATTGTCGCAACTGCATCATGTTGTTGACTCATAGTCAGTTTGTGGTCCTCTATAACCCCCCAGATCGTTTTCAGTGGTAGACTGCCTAGCCAGTTATTCCCCATTTTCTATTTGTGCATTTGATTTGTCCTTCCTAAGTGGAATACTTTGCACTTGACTTTATTGAATTTCATTTTATTGATTTCAGATCAACTCATCAAAGACGCATTGAATTCTGCTCCTGTTCTCAAAAGTGCTTGCAGTCCCTCCCAGCTTGCGGTTGTCTGCTAATTCTATAAGAATATTCTCCTCTCCATTATCCAAATAATTTAATGAAAATATTGAATAGTACTGGACTCAGGACAGAGACCCCTGAGACCCCAACAGATATGACCTCCCAGTTTGACGGTGAACCAAGGATAACTACTCTGAGTACTGTTTTTAACCAGTTGTGCATCCATAGACTCATAGACTAGCAGGGTTGGAAGGGACCTCAGGAGGTCATCTTGTCCAACTCCCAATCTAGTCCAACCCCCATCTTTATAGCTACTTCATGTAGATTATATCTTCCATAGTTTGCTTATGAGAATGTCATGTAGGACTGTCAAAAGTCTTACTAAAATACATCATGTCTACTTCTTTCCCCCCATTCACTAGGCCAGTAACCCTGTCAAAGGAGGAAATTAGGTTGGTTTGGCATGCTTTGTTCTTGACAGATCCATTACTTATCACTCTGTTATCCTCTAGGTGCTCACAAATTGATTGTTTAATAATTTGTTCCAGTATCTTTCCAGTTAAAGATAGGCTGATTGGTCTATAATGCCCTGGGTCCTCTTTGTTCTCCTTTTTAAAAAGTTAGGTATTGTGTTTGCTCTTCTCTTTTCCTCTGGGACCTGGCATATTCTCCTTGAGTTCTTGAAGATAATTGCGTATGGTTCTGAGATTGCTTTAGCTAGTTCCTTAAGTACCACAGGGTAAATTTTGTGAGGCCCTGATGACTTGAATACATCTATCTTATCTAAATATTCTGTAGCTTGTTCTTTTCTTTTTCTGGCTTGTTCCTTCCCTCTTGTTAATATTAATTGTGTTAAGCATCTGGTCACAATTAAACTTTTTAGTGAAGACTAAAGCAAAATAGGCATTAAATATCTCTCATCTTGATGTTGTCCGTTATTGGCTCTCCTTCCCTGCTTAAGTAGAGGACCTATACTTTCCTTCATCTTTCGCTTGTGCCTAATGTATTTATAGAACTACTTCTTTTTGCCTTTTATGTCACTGTCTAGGTATAATTCATTTTGTCTTAGCCTTTCTGATTTTAAGCAAGTTCCTATAACCTGGCAGGATATTGGTCAGTATGTTATCGCCCATCTGTACATATAGGCAACATTTCTACTACCTCTTTCTACAAACACATTCAGTTAAGGCCTAGCAGAGTTTGAAAAACTGAAATAACCAACAGAATACTGGTCATCAGGTAAGTGGAAATGGATAACATTTACCCTGGCTTTCAGTTCCCAAATAGTTTTAATGGCAAATTTTGGTCCTGACAGCTGGGAAGTCACCTGCAGCAACTGCAAGAATATATAATTCTGAAACACATGAAAAACGATAACTAGTGGGACAGAACTGCAGAGGAGAGGTGGGAATGGGAGAGTAGCAACCCTCCTTGTCCAAATATTATAGATTGGAATTAGGACAGAGCAAATGCAAAATACAGCGAACATTTTCTTTATTCCAGGAATTTCTAACCCACAACAGATTGTGTGTCAACCACTTTTCTGGCAACACAGGTTAAACTTTTCAAAAGCGTCTGAGTGATAAAGGAGCATAAGAGCTACTGAAAGTAGCTGGGACTTGTGTTCCTGAGGCACTTTTTGAAAAATCCCACTCTCCTACACACCGGATGCACCTACTTCATCTAGCAGATGCTGAGGGGAACTCATGTTGCTATCCCTTGCCCAGAAACCATCTCTAAGGTTTCTTTTCCTTTTGCAGTTTCATTTGAGTAACTGGCTTTGATTCACCCATACTTAAATTTTATACAGCACCTTAGATGCCTGGAGACGGATGGGTCCTTTAGAAAACAAATGAATAAACTATTTCCTTTTTCTGACATTAGGCCAGTCCTAACCATGATTCCGGTGACACCCTGCTAGAGACTTCCCTGAAACTAGTTATGATGTCTGTCTTTCTTTCTTTGCACACAGTTAGCAAGCCAGGTGCCCTGTGCTCATGTATGCTTGTCCTATAGACTTCACTTTGAGTGGTGGGTGCCCAGCCCTTCTGCAAACCCAGCCCTTAGTGTTTATGAAGCACTTTGACTCCCCCCACTCTGAAACTTACTATAGATGTGCAAGCTATTGTTCGTTGTTATGCTGACAGTTACCACACAATCAATGTAACTTCAATTGCTAATGGAATAATGGAACAGATTTAAGAGAAAATCTTTGTAAACACCTTCAGGTAAAGGGAATGAGGAGTAATAAAACCAACCTAAGTTTATAAAGAGGAGACAATAGTCTTGGGCCTAAAGCAGGTGAATGGCAGACAGGTATCTAGGCTCTACTCTTGGATCAGACTTGATCTGTGACTGTAGAGAAGAATAAAAAAACCCACATCTTTTTGCCCCCAAAACAACCCCCCCCCCCCCGTTGAACCAAAATTCTCTGCTGTGCACACAATTCTCCCCCTGGGGAGAGGATGAGAGCGTATGAACCACATGTGATAGGTATTAGTCATGTCACTTAATGCACCTCTGGAAGTTGCTCAGATACTATGGTATAAATACCTGTATAGAATAGAAGCCACTGAATAATTAAGCTTCACAATAGTCCTGTAAGGTAGTCAGTTTCACTCACCATTGAAATGAGCTACTTCTGAGATGAAATGGGGTAGCTGTTTAAAAGCACACAACAATTCTGGATGACAGGAAGCAGAGGATACTGTGTCCACTTGAAATGGCAGGAGGAATTTTAAAAAGAATAATGATTTGAGATGGAATTTGCTCAGACATCAGGGCAAACACCCTTACTCCTACAGAGAGTACTATGGGATATTTATATGTTGTCAGACTTTGATAGGCAATATCACAAGTAACACAGTCCCCCTAATACCGTGATGGGGGATTGGTTTAATAGTTATTCAGATGGGAGAGCACTGCCCACTGAATTGTCACTACAGCACCTATGTGCCCATTAGACATCAGTCTACTATAATCTATATATAATAACCTGGTTCAACCAAGATTATCTTGGGAGATACCACAATGAGAAGTGGTATGTCAAAGCTACAGGATCCCTTCTCTTTCCTTTCTTTGTGGATTGGTACCGCATTTGCTTTTTCCTGGTCCTCTGGTATCTCCCCACTTTTCCTTTATTTTAAAATGTATCAGTATCTTGGTAAATTTGATAACTAAATAAGTCTCTTAAGCTGGGACGCATATTGTCCGAACACACTTATTCTATGTTTGTATTTTCCAGTATTCCTTTACCTGCTTTTTATGATGTTATTTCAGTCATATTTCTGATGGTTTGAACCTCTTTTATTCATTCTTCTTATTGAAGACATTTTTAAATGTTCTGTATCTCAGCCATTTTGAGTTCATCTCTTTCCTCTTTTTTTCCCTATAGACCTTTTTTATCCCAACATATTGGTTCAAAGCCCTTCTCATTCCCATTAACTTCTTTGGCTGGTATAACTCATTTAAATATGTTATTGAACTCACCTTTTCCCCATAAGCCTTAACTGATTCTGTATGTATTTATTTGTTCTTTCCTTCTATTTCCAACAATGAGCTTATTTTTTTAATCCTCAGATCTATTGAGTTAGTACCTGAACTATACTGACTGTTTCTTGTTCTTTTCCCAGCAGAACTCTGTGGTGTACCTTAATTATGTTTTGTTTTAGTCTTCTCCAGCCTTCTTCCATGCTTGTGGATTTTAATACCTCTTGCCCTTGCATTGTGCTCATTCAATACTTTAATTCCTGAAAATTTGCTTTCCTTTATTCTGCTGCATTCTGTGCATTCTTACCTGACTTGGCTCAAGTCGAATATTTGTTATGACTGGCAATGGACTTCCCAATTGTCCTCCATTGTTCCTCCCAACTGGCTTCTCTTCTGCCTGGACCTCTGCTTTCTAGATCATAAAGTTGTTGTCTTTGTAACTTGGGAACATCTTTGCATATTTACGCTGATTATCCAATACACGTCTGGGTAGCTAAGTCCCTTGTGAGTACAATATACAGTGGTTTCAAGAACCTCCAGGAAATTTTCCATAATCCATCTTTTTTTTGTCCTGGGTGGGTCTGTAGCAGATGCAACCTATAATTTTGCCCCCTTTTAATCCACTGTATCATTGTCCCAATTACTTAACTACTACACTCTTCATTGTTAGCTTGTATTTCTCACTGGGATATTTCCTAATGTCTCCCCCATTAAGAGTGAGATCTATGGCAGTTCACTAGTTCTGTAGCTATGCCTTGCTCTCTCTCTTGCAAGACACCAATGACACACGTCTTCTGTTAGTGGAAGACATACCTAAGTAAGAGCTCATTGGCCTGAGAAAGGAGTGGGGCAGAGTTAGTGGAATGTACTCCCACCATTGGAGCCTGCCTCTTCCTCCTGCCATCTTAATATCCTGCTTGTGAAATAATTACAGTGTAATAATCCATAATGGAGATTTAAAAATTTGCCCCACACTTTCCCCCATCATTGGGAGGTAAATCCATGCAGAGAGGTCACTGGGGTTTGCCCATGTGTTGTGCTCAATCACTAGCATTCCAAGGGAAGGCTTAAATCTGTGTTAGAGAGGCTGCAGTGAAAATTCACTGTAAGTTAGGTTCTGGTCTTACCTGTTTCTGATGCAGGCTGGAACATGAACTTGCCTCTTGTATGGACTTGACAGGCATGTGTGAATTTTTCATTTATTGTCCCTTGAACTGGGGGAAGAGAGAGACAGAATGAGTAACAGAGGGAAAGAGGAAGAGAAGTAGATAGAGAGGGGGAGAAACAACCAATGGGAGCCAGAGGGACAGAAGTAGACAGGGTGAGAGACTGACAGACAAAGCAAGGTAGAGGTACATATGGAGACAGTTTCCCTCACCCCCCCACACCAGGAGAAAGTAAGACACTCACATGGACTGGGGAGAGAGCCCCTTTTGCAATGGCCATGAAATCAGTCATGTGTAGGTTGTTGTCCAGCCCTGGGGGAGTGGGGGAAGGAATGTGGGTTGGGCAAAGTGTAGAATTGCACCACTGCAGAATTTTTCTTCCACACTTTAAATAGCCAGTACCTTTCACGACTGCTTTCACATTTCCCTCCAACCAGACCCTTGACAGCTCCTTCCTTAAGGTAACTGGCTCACTGTTTTCTTCTGCTTTCCTTCCCCAAACTCCTTTAGTTACCTTGTGGTTGGCTGTTTGTTTAATAATTTTCTAGTGTGTAAAATTTGTTTTTCTTATTCTTCTGAGGAATTGCTGTCAGATGCTTGGGAGTGTTCATTACTGCTGTGTGTGTGTGTATATATATACATGTATGTACACAAGCACACCTTCTGGAGTATGCTGGGGTAGAACCCCCACTCTTATGGCTATTTTTGGGGAACACCATTTGTTGCCATTGTGTTTTTCTGCTCTTTGTGAGAAATGGCTGTACAGGAGAATTAGACGGGGCTTTGACAAGTCGCCTCAGTGAGACACAGGAGAGATCAATGGCAGATGCTGTGTGCAGGAATGTGCTTCCATTGCTCAAATAGTTCTCAGCAATCCTTGCTTATGCACAGTATCTAAGTACCTGCAGCCATCCTCCTCCTCCTCTGCTGATACGTCCTGCTGAGTTTTGCTGCCATTAGTACTCCTTGTAGGGAATGAATAGGCAAAAATATCCCATGAATTGCTGCAGCAAAATCATGGTACAATCTGCACCCCAATTCAATATGTCCCTGCAGTATTCTGAAAACACTGTAGGAATTTGCACTTAATTCAGTCCCAGTCTTTCTCAGTAAAAGACTTCTCTAGGGAACTTTGCAGGACAGTGAGCAAATAGGATTAAAGCAGCTGTGAGCTTTCCTACCTGCAGAAGCACTTTATTAAATGGTGTATGAGCACCAGCTCTGCAGGAATCCACAGCTACTGCAGTCCCAGCCTCTGCTAGCAGGAGTCACTGTAGGGAGTAGCATAGAAGCATTGGCTTTGGGCTGCTCACAGCTATTCGTTTCTAGCCTCACCTAGCAGACATTGTAAGGCAATGGCTTTAGGGAATGGAGCAGGGGCACTGGCCGGGGAGGAATTCACAGCTGTCGCCCCTCCTATGTTACACATAATTTCATAACTGCTCTGCCTTTTCCTCCCCTGTAAGCTGGACCTTTAAATCCCTGAGAACTCTGCTCTCTGCAGAGAGAGGCAGCTATTTTGAGAGGCAGAGCTGTCGCAGAGGAAACTCACACTGTGCCCTCATCGAAGCTGTACTTTACTGATCGTTCTTGTTCTCCGAAAGGGACACTGTCAGCGTGGAAAAAAATCACATTTCTGTCTGAAAAACTTGTATCTTCTCTTCTTACAAGTAACAGTGGTAAGATCGCTTCACCTGACAGTAAAAAAAAAAAAACACTTTTCCCTCTGTCAGTTTGTTTACTTTATGCATATGATGGTGGTGCATGTGACATAACTGGATATAGTTAATTTCATTACTTCTTTGTGGACTTAGTTAATCAGCTTCCTCACTGGAAAAAACCCTTATAAACTACAACAGGGGAGTATAAAAATCTTGATAAAATATCTTCAAGACATTTAAAAAAATTAGTTAACGCTTGTCTCCTACGTTTGTACAACTCCTGGGACAGTGTGGCCTCAGTCCAGATTGGGGCCTTTGGGTGCTAGATTAATATACATAACCAATAATATTAGTAATATACATAGCAAATAATATTAGTAATTAATATACATAGCGAATAATAATTAGTAATATTTAAAGGATGCGCTTTCAGAACTGGAGTGTTTTGAAATGAGTCAGTTTTAAATGATAATAAAGAAGGTAGCACCCCTTAACTTCAATTTCATGGATTTATTTTGGATTAATGTAGGTGCTTTTAGTATATTGGGAAAAAAACATAATATACCCTATCAGGAATTGTAAGGAATGATACAAGAGTAACTAGTGGGGTGTGTGTGTGTGTGTCTATGTCCCTGAGCAGCTCTAGCCTGAGAGAGAGGTAAATAGCGAGGTCCCCCAAGGATCTGTACTGGGACCAGTTCTGTTCAACACATTCATAAATGATCAGGAAAAAGGGTAAATGATGAGGTAGGAAAGTTTGCAGACGATACAGAATTACTCAAGATAGTTAGGTCCAAAGCTGACTGCGAAGAGTCACAAAACCAGGTGACTGGCCAACAAAATGGCAGATGAAATTCAATGTAGGTAAGTGCAGAGAAAACCATCCCAACTGTACATACAAAATGATGAGCTCTTGGAGCCATTGTGAAACAGCTGTTCAATGTGTAACGGCAGTCAGAAAAGATAACTATGTTAGGAACCATTAGGAAAGGGATAGATAATAAGCCAGAAAATATCACAATGTCACTATATAAATCCATGGTACGCTCTCACCATGAATACTGCATGCATTCTGGTTGCCCCATCTCAAAAAACATATTAGAATGGGAAAAGGCACAGAGAGTGGCAACAAAAATGATTAGGGGTATGGAACAGCTTGCATAGAAGGAGAGATTACAAAGACTAGGACTGCTCATCTTAGACAAGAGATGACTAAGGGGGGAGGATAAGATGAGAGGTTTATAAAATTAAGAATGGTACTGAGCAGGTGACTAAGGAAATTTTATTTAAGCCTTGACATAACACAAGAACTAGGAGTCACTTGATGAAATTAATAAGCAGCAGGTTTAAAACAAACATAAGGAAGTACTTCTCCACACAACACAGAGTTAACCCATGGAACTCATTGCCAGGGGATGCTGTGAAGGTCAAAAGTATAACTAGGTTCAAATAAGGACTAGATAAGTTCATGGAGGATAGGTCCATCAGTGGCTATTAGCCAAGATGGTCAGGGATGCAACCCCATGCTCTGGGTGTCCCTAAGTCTCTGATGGCCAGAAGCTGACCCTGGATGATGGGAGATGGATCACTTGATAATTGCCCTGTTCCGTTCATTATCTCTGAAGCATCTGGCATTGGCCACTGTTGGAAGACAGGATACTTGGTTAAATGAACCACTGGTTTGACCCAGTATGTTCTTATAAATTTCTGACTTGTTGAATGACTTGTAAACATAATGCTGAAAAATGATACCAATCCTTTGAAGGTGGGATGGATTACAGAGTCCCTGGGGCAGTTAGCAATGGAGAGACGATACCTGCTCATCCAGGCATGGAAAAGCAGAAGGAAGAAGAGAAGAATCAAACACTGGAACGAGGCCATTGGAACAACAAGCTGGAATATGTGCTATCCGTGGCTGGGGAGATTATTGGCCTTGGTAACGTCTGGAGGTTCCCTTACCTCTGTTACAAGAATGGTGGAGGTAAGTACAGCCCTAGCTCTAACCACTTATATCAGCTACCCCATCTAGCCACTGATTTCCCTCCGTTGTTCTCCATTGGCCTTAAAGCTTCATGGTCACTTGCATTTTGAATTGCTCTGTGTCTATCTGCACTTGAGAACTTTGTTTCCAAGAGGTGGTCAGTGAACTTGTTTGCACCTCAGGGGGTATACACCTGTGTGTGCAGCGGGCCTGATTCCTAGAGGTGCTATGCTTGCCCAAGAATTGCATGTCCTTGGGGGGCAGAGACAGCCATATTCGCTTGGCACCATACATCTTGCAGTTTTTCAGAGTATCAGTCTGTGCCAAATTTCCCACAAGTGCTCAGTGTGTTTGTCCACTGCTAGGAAGCTTGTTTCCTAGAGGTTTCCAGAGTCCACATCTGTGTCCCAGGGACCCATTTGCTGAAATGCCTGGGGTCTGGCTGTCTATGCTCCAGAGGCCAATTTCCCAGCAGTGACCAGGCTGGAGTTCTTCGCATACAGGCCTGGCATATCTGCATATTTCCTGGAAACTCCCAATGAGTTAAGGACTCCTGGTGTAGTACAGGGGTTCTCAACCTTTTTCTTTCTGAGCCCCACCCAATATGCTGAAAAAACTCCATGGCCCACCAGTGCCACAACAACTTTTTCTGCATATAAAACTAGAGCCGGTGTCAAGTATTGGAGGTAGCCGTGTTAGTCTGTATCTACAAAAACAACAAGGAGTCTGGTGGCACCTTAAAGACTAACAGATTTATTTGGGCATAAGCTTTCATGAGTAAAAACCTCACTTGCATCCAAAGAAGTGAGGTTTTTACTCACGAAAGCTTATGCCCAAATAAATCTGTTAGTCTTTAAGGTGCCACCAGACTCCTTGTTGTTTTTGTAGATACAGACTAACACGGCTACCCCC
>NC_048298.1:106611946-106673565 GCF_013100865.1 Trachemys scripta elegans | reverse complement strand
TTCCTTTTACAGACTAGTCTTCTTCTAGTCTGGGTCCAGCAATCACTCACACTCCCTGGAGTTACTGTACTTTGTTCCAGTCTCTTCAGGTAGCCTCTCCACCCCCAAGGATGTCAAGTATCAGGGGGTAGCCGTGTTAGTCTGTATCTACAAAAACAACAAGGAGTCTGGTGGCACCTTAAAGACTAACAGATTTATTTGGGCATAAGCTTTCATGAGTAAAAACCTCACATGCATCCGAAGAAGTGAGGTTTTTACTCACGAAAGCTTATGCGCAAATAAATCTGTTAGTCTTTAAGGTGCCACCAGACTCCTTGTTGTTTTTGTAGAGCCGGTGCTAGGGGGTAGCAAGCAGGGCAATTGCCCAGGGCCCTACATCACAGGGGGCCCCACAAAACTACATTGCTCAGGCTTCAGCCCCACATGGCAGGGCTCGGGGCCCTGGGCTGCGGTCCTTTGTGGTGGATTTTTGGCTTTTTGCCCTGGGCCCTAGCAAGTCTAATGCTGGTCATGCTTGGTAGACACCCTGAAATCTGCTTGCGGCCCCTCAGGGGGCCCAGACCCCTGCTTGAGAACCACTGGTGTAGTAAACACATCCTGGCGGGTACCCAGCATGTCCGTCTGGCCCTGCAGGGTTGCCTGTCATGTACTCATTGTGTGTGTGGCAGGGATGGGATCCTGTAACATGTATGTATTAAATCATTGTATGTGAAGGACCTGTCTGCCATGAAGGTGAACATTTAATAACTACACCTCTACCCCGATATAACACTGTCCTCGGGAGCCAAAAAATCTTACTGCATTATAGGTGAAACTGCATTATATCGAACTTGCTTTGATCTGCTGGAGTGCGCAGCCCCCCCCCCCCCAGAGCGCTGCTTTACCGCGTTATATCCGAAGTCGTGTTATATCGGGTCGCATTATATTGGGTTAGAGGTGTAAATGCCAGTGCATCCCGAGGGCACCAGTTTTCCAGAGGTGCCAGGCATGCAGCATTACTGAGGGGATGCAGGCCTAGTTTCTCTGTCCTATCATCTGCTTCTCTTCTGGTATGTATTGCTAGTCAATGGGTGCTAACACGAGTGGTACACCGTCTCCAGGCGAGACATTGGGGTGAGTGCAAACACAGAGACAGCAGTGTCTGTGAGACGTGCTTTATGGGAAAAAGAGCTGAGGTAATATTCAGAGTCCCCTCTGGCGTCTGCGAAGAACCCCGCGTTGCTTCTTTTCCCTGCAGAATCATCTTGTCTGACTGCGATGGTGTGTATGTGAGATGTGTGCACACTTATGTACGTGTATAACATGTCTGACACAGTGTGATTTAGGTGGGAGATGGAGTGTGCATCTTTGTGTGTGCGAGACACCTGCTTTCCAAGCACCCTGGGGCTATGCAGGTAATAATTAGTAATCTATACATGAGCCTGTGGGGAGTATTTCCATGCATCTTCTCTATGGGGAATTCCCCAGTGCAGCAAATTCACTTTGTGGGTGGATTGTTGGTTTTAGGTTTTGCTCTTAGACTTTTTTCTTAAAGAAAAATTTAAATCCTCTCCCCTTCCCCCAAGTCCTGCTAGAGGTCAGAGATATTTCTGTGTTTTCTGTGGAGAACTTCTCCAATGTGTGGAGCAGGAATTACCCCCCATTTGTGTTTGGTGATTTGCTAATCAGACTCTCTGGATGTTCTCAGTTGGCAAAGTGAGTGGCATGGGGATCTTGCACTGAAATCTTCTGGATTTCACTTGGAAAAGTCTCCTGGGTCTAACTAAACCACTTTCTCATGCCATTGGTATGAAGAGGATTAGCTAGTTAGCTACTTTCACATTGGCTTTCACTTGGTATTTGCTGCTTTTCATCTGGTGCTTGAGAAAGTTGTTTTATTTTTGAGGGGGGATTAGAAGGGAGGATTTTTCTTGTTTTTCATTTTTAATCTTGAACGGATCTAGGTCACTAGCTGCACGGTTTCTGCTTTCATTCACTGTACTGTTCCCATGGGCTCCCTGCACAGCCCCTGGAAGTACTTAAGGATAATGTGAAGACTGGTCACTGCTGGAATGGGAAAAGCAGCTCACAGAGCCACCTTCCTGCCCCTGTTGCTGGTGTTTGTTAGTGAATCAAGATGTGGTAATGGTTATCAAGTGTTAGGGTCCTGAGAGGAAAGGGACGGCTTTGGTGGTGTAGAACCTTTGTGAAGCTGTCTTATCAGAGAGAACCCAGTTTGGTCAGATAGTTCAGGATATAGAGAGATGGACTTCCCAAATTTCATCAGCGCTAGAGGTGAGCCAGACCCAGAACTATGGATCCAAACACTCACAGGCTGTGGTGGAGTTGAAATCTGTAACAGAATCTGGCATCTGGGGACAGAAGCTGTGTGAAATTATTTGTGCAATATTTTTCAACAGAAAATGCAGATTGTTTGACCAAAACAATTTGTGAATTCAGGTTGATTTTCAATCAGGGGGAAATAACCCTGGAAATGTCAAAATGGTTTGTTTCAGCATTTCCAAAACAAAATGTTTCATTTTGGAAGGACATTTTGTTTCACAGCATCCCTCAATTATATTTAAAAAAATGGAACGTTTAAAAACATCAAAATGAAACTTTTTTGACATTTTGGTTCACTAAACATGTTTGAAATATGTTTCTTTTGCATCGACCAGAAATTAATATCTTATTTTTCAAAAAAAATTTTTGGACCTGAACTTGAACTGGATATTTTGCACTTGGGACCTTTAGCTGCCTTCCCCCAAGGTTAGAAAAAGAATGATTCGTACGGTGACTCTTTTTTGTAAAGTGAGGAGGTGGTTGCCAAACAGCCTTTATTGGGGAAGAGGAAAGTGAAATGGGGGGTAGCTGAGAAATTATCTATTTGAATTACGTGAAACAGGGCAGCTTGTTACTTTTCCTTTCTTTTTGGCTCATTTCCACTTTGCAAATGAAGAATAATCTTTTGAATATTTAGAGTTCAGTATCCAATACCCAAGTCCAACATGAAAAAATAACGGTTCCTTCTTTTTCACTCTGACTGGGCTTAGGTTGTGCCCCCCTGGAAGGGGTTAAACCCTCGCTACGGACGTTGGCCTCTCTGATGGAGAAATATTGGGGAAGCTTGTCTGTGTGGGTGTGCGTGGGTGTGCTTCTCTCCCCTCTCCCTGTGTGTCACCCCCACGTACACACCACCTCTGGTCTTGTGCTTGGTTGGAATCTTATTTGTGAGAACAAAGCAATAATACAAAGGAACAGAGGGAGGCTAGAATTACAAAGCCAGCCCTCAGAGTCCTTTGTCGGGGTTGAACTCCCCCTGGCTTCACTAGATTAAAAACTCTGTAAGGGCTTCAGGATTTGACCTAGCCTGTGCCTGGGGCAGGATAAAATGAGACTCAAACTGGGAAAATTGAACTAAGACTTGAGCCTGTTTTGGAGATACAATTAAGAGGCCTCTCTTGACGTACAAAACGGAAACCTGTAACAGATTGGCTCTGTTGTAACTGCTCCCTCTGACTGTTGTCATGTCCCTAGGGCCTCAGGCCTGAGCAGTTGTGAAATGTCCTTGCTCCACTACATTATACCACTCTTCGACTGTCTGTGTAGCAGCAATCCTAACCCCCTCCCCCACTGCTGTAACTACATCAGAGGTCCCTGTGTTTTACATCTGATATGTAACCAGTCTCAATCATAGTTCCTTATCATGGTTGTGACATGTATTTTCCAGTCTGCGCAGGCAAGAAAAAATGGTCATGTAATGGTGGTGGGGTGTGTGTGTGTGTGTGTGATATATGCCCACTGTTGGCTGGGGCACAAGGAGGATAAGAGACTGCCAGACCTAACAAAGTATCCTCCTTTACTACTAGATGTCTGGGAGCCTATGACAGGGCCTATAGGGCTTCATTTTCAGACTCCTTGCATGTCTTTCCTGTGAGCTTGTGATACAAATAGCGTGCTACCAGATATCTGAAAGGGTTCAGTGTACTGCACTTTCACCGTAACCCCCTGCAAGGCACAAGTTACACATGGAGGTTCCAAGGGAAAAGAATGGCGAAGGGTGTTTGGCAAGTCAAGTGTGAAAATGCCACAGGAAATCAGTGTGGGAAGGTGCCAAGGGTGGGACTAGACTTTGCTTGGAAGTGAGACAGGGAAGTGATAGAAGAGGTGTCCCAGGTATGTGTGTGAGACCCTTGCATCCTCCTGCCTGAGGTGTGCAATGGAGTGGTGGCTCAAGCATAGGTGCTGGAACTAGGGGTGCTCGGGGTGCTGCCGCACCCCCTGGCTTGAAGTGGTTTCCATCATATTCAGGGTTTACAGTTTTGTTCAATGGCTCTCAGAACCCCCGCTATACAAATTGTTCCAGCACTCCTAGTCTCAAAGCAGGAAGCCCTGTAATTGACTGGCATTGAAGGCTAAATTGCAACAGCCCCTATGCCTCACACAAAGACAAAGCAAAGATGTGTCAGCTGGAGGTCAGGCAGAGGCGAGTCTGCCCTAGCTTTGGGTCGTACGCTTTAGGAAATAGCCACTTGGCATTCGCACATGTGCAGACTTGATTGTGAGTCATTTTATGATCCATGCGGTAGAAGGGGAGTCTGAGGTAGGATTACAAAATGAGCAAACCTTTAGGTTTATTGGAACCCATCTTGCTAATGGACAAACTAGAGAAGCGTTTCTCAAACTGTGAGTTGGGACATCAAAGTGGGTTGCAACCCCGTTTTAATGGGGTTGTCAGGGATGGCATTAGATTTTCTGAGCCCAGGGCCAAAGCCTGACTCCCACTGCCTGGGGCCGAAGCTGTAGCCTGGGTCCCACCACCCAGGGCTGAGGACTTCAGCCCTGGGTGGCAGGGCTCAGTTTACAGACCTCCCACCTGAGGCTGAAGCCCTTGGGTTTCGGCTTTGCCCCCCTGCTCCCCACATCCAGGGTGGTGGTGCTTCGGCTTTGGCCC
This sequence comes from Trachemys scripta elegans, assembly GCF_013100865.1. NCBI lineage: Eukaryota > Metazoa > Chordata > Testudines > Emydidae > Trachemys > Trachemys scripta. The sequence continues at coordinate 106,668,632 of NC_048298.1, read as the reverse complement.
CCCAGCCAGGGGCGGCAGGACTCACGCTGGCTCAGGCTTTGGTTCCCCTGCGGGGGTCATGAAGTAATTTTTGTTATCAAAAAGGGGTCATGGTGCAATAAAGTTTGAGAACCCCTGAACTAGAGCTAGCCAGTGATCCTGAGGAAGAGGGAGGGCCAGAGCTCAGGGTCCAAGTGGATGAAGCCCAGGTAAGACAACTATTGTTAGGTAGGTAGGGGAAGTCATTTGGTAGCCTGTGTGAAATAAGTGAGGGAGGCTGCAATACTTTTCCTACTGGACAGAGGTCCCCCTCAGAAGGACATCCCCCTCCACATGGCACCAACAGCCTTGAGGGCATTCTCAAGAGAGGTCAAGGACTGTGAATAGGCCATGAAGACTGGTCTCCCCTCTTGTTCCTTGAGGTAGCCTCTCTGCCTCAGGGCTGAACCTTCCTGGGGATGGGGACAGTGTGGGGAGGCTGGTGTTGCTGTCCGCGGGTGAGCCTGTTCTGTGAGTGAGGAGAGGACATTTGCCTCCAGAGCTGTCAAGCCAGCCCCTTTTACTAACATTACATTCATGTGGATTATTTTTCAAAGTTTGTGTGGGAAGATAGCAACCCAACCCGGAGAGGCCAGCTTTAGCTCAGCACTGAATTTTAAAAAACGAGAGAAAGCAATTCTGAAGCAACAGCATCTGACTAGCTGAAAGGCTCAACTCCTTTCTGTTGAAGGAGGTTAAAGCATCACCTATGGGCTCCCATTCAGTCAATAAAGCAGTGCCTTTCTGTGTCATAGCCCAGTGCCTCGATAGACGGACCAGTCTACTTCTGCACTAGCCTGGGCAGACTTCAATGGCAGAGTGCCAGGACCAAGTAGAAAGCAGACGCAGCAGCTTTGCTAATTCAGGGCTGAATGAAATTCACTATAATTTGCAATTTCTCACAGTTACAATATTGGCCTGGCCTGGGGATAGAGGAAGGAGTTTAATAATAGCAGCAATTAGTGCACAGGAATGGTGTTAAGCCTTGAAAGAGCCCGTTAAAATAGGAGAACCTGGCAGAGAAACAGCTCTTGAGTTTTCCTGAACAAGTTCACCCATTTCATTCAGCATAAATTACTTCTTTAGGTAAAATAGATGTCAGCCAAATCCATTCTCAAGCCAATGCTGATGTGATGTAAACTGGAGCACCTTCTGTGTGTGCCATGGGATCACTCCAGAACCCTAATTGGATACACACTGCAGAACTGTGATGTTCCTGCAGCTCACCCAAAGAAGTCTTTAGAAAACTTTTCTGGCCAAAAAATTAATTTTCCTAAAACTGTTCCCACTCTTGTGTCAGCAGGATGCCAGCTGGCTCGCAGGTGGGGTATGTGGTGGTGTGGGAGTAACTACTGGAGTAGCAACAGATTTGAAAAACAAGAGATTTTGTTAAGAAGCTTAATTAAACTATATGGGTAGGAGAGAGAAGGAAAGCTTCTAGGCTTGTTCCAGAACTCCACCCACCCGGACAATTCCCCCAACAGGACACTGAGTGATGACCGCCTGAACCAATAAAACCCAAGATAGCAGTATTGCATCTTCAGAACTTTTGGTGGATCAACTTACTGTGAGTGGGGAGGATGCTGTTACCTAGCAACTCTGGGAAGACGATTAAGGCCTGGTCTACACACAGGTGGCTAGGGGTGTGATTTTTTTGTACCAATCTGGTTATACAAGTACAAGCCTAGTGTGGATGCAGTTGTATCAGCACAAATGAGGTGCCCTATAGACTATTTGTATGAGACAAGGGGAATAAACTATACAGGAATGAACTATATCAATATAAACACCTTTATACTGGTATAACTCTGTCCACACTAGGCAGATGTACTGGTACAGGCAAGTCTCATCTTACACGGGGGTTCCGTTCCATGGTTAGCGCGTAAAGGGAAAACGGCGTATAGTGAAACACTCATTGAGTTCAATGGCGGGCAGAATCGCCCGCACTACAGATGCAGTTTTTATATTGCTGTTTTTCTTTTTTTCCCCGTTTTTGCCGACCGCACAAAGCTGAATTCACACATGTTAAATGTGCCTAAGATGTGACTTGCCTGTATAACTATACCAGTGTAGTTAAAGTGATACAACTTTTGTGTCTAGGCAAAAAGTAACTCTCTCATCCCCCATACTCCTCCCCAGCATTCTGGCACTGCAAGTTGCACTAACAAGTGAAAAGCTGTTAAAATAAAATAAAACCATGCAAGATTAGAGCTGATTGACAAATAACAACAAATTACATACACTAATTGTAACTGGTTTCATTTTTTTGTGACATTTTAATTGAAAATGTGAATCAAGTTTTGTTATTTCCCATGTTTTCAATTTTTGGAATATTTTTCAAAAAGGTTTTTGGTCAGCTTAGACACAAGACGTGTGTTTTAAATCAAAATACAGTACACCTCTACCCCGATATAACGCCGTCCTCGGGAGCAAAAAAATCTTACCGCGTTATAGGTGAAACCGCGTTATATTGAACTTGCTTTGATCTGCCGGAGCGCGCAGCCCCGCCTCCCCGGAGCACTGTTTTACCGCATTATATCTGAATTCATGTTATATCGGGTCACGTTATCTTGGGGTAGAAATTTATTTAAATATCAATTTCTTTGAAAATGGAAATCAATAACTGAGTAATGACCATTTTCGATTTAAAATATTCCATTAAAATTTTCAATATTGGGCATTTTTGGACAAGATTTCATTAGAAAACTTTGGACCAGCTCTGCATAATACCCTCCTTCCCCCCCCCCCCCCCGACTTAGGCTCTAATCCTGTGAAGACTTACGCATATGCCTAACTTTACTTATGTGAATAGTCCCAGGGACTTCAATAGGGACTATTCACATAAGTAAAGTTACACATGTAGGTAAATCTTTGCAGGATCAGGGCCTTCCTTGCACTTTGACGTCTGGCTGACCCATTAGTTCTAATCTCTGCAGACTCTGGTCTGGTCCAGTCATAGTTTTGCTCATAGTGGGATTTTCATTCCTTTTGTTGGAAAAGTGTGGAATTTCTCAACTGTACAGTGTCACTTTGGACTCTGCGGACCTCTGAGTCTGCCAGGTGACTTGCTAGCATCTGATCCACACGAGTCTACTCATCGCCCATTTATTTCTGCTACATATATTAAATTCTCGACTGGCCTACAAGCATGTACTATAATGGGCCGTGGTTCAAAAACGTCTCAAGAAGAGGGAAAGGAGGCAAAAGGAAGGAGGCATTTCTGGATTCACTGTTAAATGTGTCCATGAAATAGACAAGATATGCAGTGTGGCTAAGTTTATTGATGCAGGCATCTTAAAGTTTATATTTCCCATTATTTTTGTAATATTAATTGAGCAACCTTGATGATGCATTAATAAAGCAGGGAGGATAGACTAGCTCTGGGACCTTTCCCTTCAGTTGTATAGCGGAAGAATCAACTGCAAGTATTATCCCAGCATGGAGTAATCATAGACCTGATTCATTTCTTACTCTTCTGATGTTCCCTGGGCCTCTCACTCCCACTGTAGTTAATGGGAAATTTGCCATGGACTTCAGTAGCAGCAGGACCGGGCTCCCAATGTGAGTGAAATGCCTTTCGGTACTACTTTCCTTTCAGTTGTGCTTCTGCCGCTTAATAACTGCTAGGGAATAAGATGAACAAAAACTCAAATTGGGTGGAATGGTGGGAGCAGGCTGAGTTTATCCAATACTTGTATGTTAGCATCCTGAGTATTACCAACTCCAAGCATTCAAGAATCATAAATCAGCTTCCAAAAAATGCTGAGATTTCTTAAAAAGTGTAAGAGTGAGTGTGTGTGTGTGTGTGTGTGTGTGTGTGTGTGTGTGTGTGTCTGGAGTTCCTTTGTATTTGCCTTCTGTTTTTTTGAGCCTTTAGGGTTTGTGTTTCAGCTTTTCTCCCCACCCTAGGAGCTAGAAACATTTATAAAAAGATGAATCTGAGATTCTCATGGAATTACATGACTCCAGGAGCTGAGGCTTTAAGAAACTATCAGGAGACTCGTGCCAAAATTTGCAAGAACACAGGCCACGCAGGCCTGTGCAAATACATGTAAAGACAGTGACCCTGCCCAGGAGATCTTACAACTGAAGTAATAACAAGACTTGTGTAATGCGATCTGGTCTCTCCACCACAGATGCAGATTTTAATTTTCCGAGGCAACTGGCAGGTTTGTCCTTATACCCCATCAGGTTTTAATGCCTCATTCACGCTATGGTTGAAACTATGCAAGCAGTAATTGTGTTTGAACTGGGTTATTGCTAGCACCATTTCCTTGATAAATTGATAGGGATTTTTTTCTTTGCTGTTTCTCCCAGGCCCCTTGCATCCAGGCCCTTCCCTTCTCTGTTCTCTACAGCCCATATTGCCATCTGTGTCTCCTTTCTCAGGGACCCTTCTTAGAGCATTCTTTGTCCTGGGGGAATTTTTCAGTCTAGGCCTAAGTTGGTCAATGATCTAACATGTTTTCTTTTCCATATACAATGCTTAAATCTGCCAGGTGCTTTCTTTATCCCCTACCTCATCTTCCTCTTCACTTGTGGGATCCCAGTGTTCTTCCTGGAGACAGCGCTAGGGCAGTACACCAGCCAGGGAGGGATCACTGCCTGGCGGAAGCTCTGCCCTCTCTTTGAAGGTGAGTAGACCTCAGAGCGCAACCCTTTTTTGGAGGGGGGGATGAGGGGAAATATTGTGCAAGGGTCAGGAACTACAGCTGGGACGTCTATCCCTCTTAAAAGAGACTGTCCCACTATACCCATGCTGTTCTCTGAGAAATTCTCTGAAAGTGGCTGTGGTGTTACCATGAAGAATTGTGTTTACCCTCTCAGATCAGTTCATGATGTAACTCATCTGGTATTCTGCTGCCTCTCTCACCATCAATATGTGATGATGCTTTAGAGGAAGGTGAGAGCCTGCCATAAAAGTCTCCTCGACTTTCCCCTCACTCCCCTGTTGTTCATCCAAAATGGTGCTGAAAAAAAAATCTTGCCTTTCCCATCACTCTGGTCATGTTCGCTCTCCTTGTCAAATCACATCACTGGCTCTCTTCACCTCCTGCACTGAGGTGTGAGCTCTGGCTATGGAATTTGCCCACAGGCAGAATTGTGCTCCTGGATCTAAACTTTATTTAAATAATTCAAACTACTGTAACCCTTATAATTGCAAAGAAAACCTAAAATATATGAACTCATATTTAAACTGTTGCTATGTCATCTTCCTGAGTTTGCAGACAGCCTGAAACAATAGCTCTTAGAGGTGTCTTCTTAATGTGGTATTGATTCTCAAACCCAACTATGACACCATTTTAGCATAATCATCCAATGGGGTGTTTATCCCTGAATCCCAAACACTTCCAATGCTTTCTTAGTTACCAAAAGTCTCAACTGTCTCCTATCCATCTGCCAAAACCCTCCAGCTTCTCCCCTGACGACTTCTACAGACCTGGTAGTTTGCTGCTCAAATAAAAACTTTAGCACATTGAAAACTAAAAATGTGAGGTTGAGCAAAATCAAAACTGAGTGTAATATTGAACTGAATGACAGGAGAGACATTTCTCACTTCCATATTTAATTACAAAAAAAACCCTTCCAACTTCCCTGAAACGGCTGCAAGGTGTTCTGTCCATAACACCAGGTGGTGTGGAAAGCCAGGGAGATAGCTACAGAATGAATTGAGGGTTGCCAGAGTACATGAGGCCACTTGGCTAGATGGACCAGTGGAGTAAATGTCTGTTTCTTTACGTTAGTAGGTGACTGCTCACCCTGCTGTGCAAATACAATCCACATACTGTGCAAAGTTCAAACTTCCATCCCTTCCTGGGGCGTGGCTTTATTAACAAACAAATACATAAGTGAAAACACAAAGAGCAGCTCACATCTCCTCAGGCATGGCTGCTCCTAGAGTGCCTCCCTGAGGACTGTTCAATCCACTCATAGATCCTCAAGCACCTGGAAACCTCCCATTCTTCATTACCTACAGATGAAGTAATGAGTTACCTGGAAAGCCTGCTTAACCCTTTCCTAGAGGAATCATCCCTTACTAACAGGGTGCAGTATTTCAGGAAAACACTGCAGAGGCTGGAACTGCTATAGCTTGGAGTACCCTATACAGCTACAACTCTGCAGCCATTCTCCTATTGTGAGCTCCTTACAGAGATGCCTGCTGGCAGATGTTGCTCAGGGTACCTGTAAGCAACACGTGTCCCACTCCCCATCCCCCGGTCTGCAAACGCTCCTGCATCATTCCCTAAAGTGAGTCCTGAGTGGAGTAGCTCATAATGGACTGTGGTTTACTTGAACCATGGACATCCCAGCAGCTGTGTCTTAATTGAAGATTTAGGAGACTCTGGCCTATAGACTCCAATGTGTGCAGTGCTTTGCCTTTGGAGGTTGTTGACATCAGGACAGTTTTAAACATTATTCCATAGCTTTGACCTTTTTTCTTTTCTCTGCTGGTAAAAGTTTGGTTCCAGTGACTATTAAAGTGTAATTCTGACCCTGCTGTACTCATTAGTCTCTACAGACTATCTAGCCAGGATTCTCCTGCCACTTAGCAACGTGGGTAGGGCAGTGGTCATGAGGAAACCTTGACACCGGTTGGCAAATTCCCTGAAAGTTGCAGCCCCCAGATCACAAATGCTTTCCTTACGTGGAAGTCCGTCTCCAAGGGAAGCTTCCACTGGCTGCCATGACAATGTGAGGCAGCGGAAGGTAGTCTGGATATCACTGGGAAGACGGTGATGGGTGGATAGTTGCCAGGCCAATATTCACATTGCAGCATGGGAACCCCAAGATAAGAGTCGAGGAGGTGGGCAAAAGGGGGAGAGAACTGGAGCAGTGGGCAGTACAAACAGAGGTGGGTTTGGAGTGCTGGGAGAAGCAGGGTGCTGTGGCAGGCTCTGGTCCTGAGACTGTTCCAGCTCATGTTTCTCTCCTTGTTTATCAACACTGAGGCCCTTCTCTCTGCAGGAATTGGTTATGCTTCCCAGGTGATCGTCGTACTCCTGAATTTCTATTACATTATCGTCCTGGCCTGGGCCTTGTTTTACCTCTTCAGTTCGTTCACCATAGACCTTCCCTGGGGCAGCTGTGACCACGAATGGAACACGGGTAACCCTGAATTCCCCTCTATCTCATCTCCTCCTCCAACTCCCCATCAGTTTGCTGGGAAAAATCTGCCACCAGCAAATACCACCTAACCTGAAAAAGCAACATCCAGCCTGCTGTGGGGGAGGGACCAAGGCCAGTGCGAGTGGCGAAGAGGCCTGGTTTATTGCCATATTACCTGACACAACATCAGTCCTGCTGATGGTAGAGGAGAAGAGGCTCAATTTCATTTGATAAGCTGGATCTCTTCTAGAAAATGTCCTAAAGTGCCAGCCGCCCACAGCTCCCATTGACTTTAGCCTTTCACTATACCTGATCAGAGCAGTAAACCAGTTGGTGTGTTATGCAGGCTCCCCCATGCTGCTCCAACAACAGATCTCAGTCCTGGAGGGGGCTCCCCTCTCCCGGCAGCTGTGCGGACGGGAGGGAAATTCAGTCTATATTCAGCCCTCTGCTTCTTTTGCTCTGCTTCAATAACAGGAGCCCATTCCTACTCGGGAGGCCCACCCCTCCCCGTGGAGGGAAAAGGGGAATTTAACCTTTATGATCATACAGTCCTTGGTTTCTCCCCAGCACTGCTTTGCCAATGGGACCCCAACCCTGCCCTGGAAGGACCTCTTGTTCTGAGCAAGAATAGGGATTTTAGAATATTTTTCTCCCTTTGAACATTATGCTGCTGGATGGAAAGGGGATCTGCAGCATTTCCAGAGGTGAAAGTGGGCCGGTATGGCATACCGGTAAGAAAGTGGATGCCGGCACACAGCCTTTAAGCACTGTACCGGCAGGGCTGCTGATGGGGGGAGGGGGGAAAGAGGGGGATGCAAAAGGGGCAGCTGCCCCAGGGCCTGGCGATTTAAAAGGGCCCGGGGCTCCTGGCAGCGGCCGGAGCCCTGGGCCCTTTAAATCGCTGCCAGAGCCCTGGGTGGTGCAGGCTGTGCAGTGCTGAAGGGCTGGCTGGAGGAGTCTGGCCCCAGCCCCGCCCCTTCTGCCCAAGGCCCTGCCACTTCCAGGGGCCCAGAGCTGCCCTCCCCGACCTTGCCCAGGAGCCCGGCCACCCTGCGTACCAGTAAGTCCTTTAAGTTACTTTCATCCCTGAGTGTTTCCCAGAGGCTCTGCTATTCCAGTTGTATCTGTTTATGTTCTTTCTCCCTGGGCCTGTCCTGCAGAGAACTGCGTGGAATTCCAGAAGGCAAACGCCTCTCTAAATGTGACGACCGAAAACGCCACCTCCCCTGTCATCGAGTTCTGGGAGTAAGTGAAAGGCTTGTGTTTCTCTGACTCTTCTGGGAGTTACAATCCCCCAACCATGACTCTCAGCCCTTCCAGGCACTTCCTAGTTTATACACCTCAGGGTTTTCACAACACTTTAAACTGGACAGCACCCAGGAGAACAACATGGGTCAAATTCTGCTCTTGATTACTGTTCTGTTAATTTACAGTAACTTCACTGAGGTCAGTGGAGTTCCTTTGGATTCACACAGGTGTGCCTGAGAGGATACGCTGGCATCCTGTCTTATTTAGATCCTCCCTGTCTTTCCTGCACTCTGACCCAAATGTTGTCCCCCCACCTATGCAGTCTCACTGACTTCAGTGAGGGGTTCCACAGGGGTAAATGAGGTTAGAATTGGCTCTCTGTCAACAGACCTCGTCTTCACTGCTCTTTCTCCTGCCCCCGGTCCTACTCATTCTCTAATCATTCTCTTCTCACATCCTCTACCTGTTTCTGTTCTCTTCTCTCTCTCCTTTTGGCTACAACACAACTGCTCTTTTCTCCCATATCCTCTTTCTCTTCAATCTGCTCATGGTCACTCTTTATACAATCGTATCCCTTCTCAGCATAGCCCAATGGGTTCGCAGATTTTCAGTCTAAATCTGTTCTTGACACATCGGGTCAAGTTCATCCTGGGTATAAACTCCACTGACACAGTGGAGTTAAAGTAGGATATCAATGGAGTTGCACCAGGGATGAACTTGGCCCTTGTTTCGTTCCAGAGAGAAGCTGAACTGGTCTCGGAGTTACTCTATGGGTTATCTTTGTAATTTCATCCTGGGCTAGTATAACGTGGAAAACACTGGCAGTACATGGCTCTGTGGATGAGGGGAAAGCAGTGGACTTGCTATTTCTTAACTTTAGCAAAGCTTTTGATACGGTCTCCCACAGTATTCTTGCCAACAAGTTAGAGGTATGGGCTGGATGAATGGACTATAAGGTGGATAGAAAGCTGGCTAGTTTGTCGGGCTCAACGGGTAGTGATCAATGGCTCCATGTCTAATTGGCAGCCGGTATCAAGCAGAGTGCCCCAAGGGTCAGTCCTGTGGCCGGTTTTGTTCAATATCTTTATTAATGATATGGAGGATGGTGTGGACTGCACCCTCAGCAAGTTTGCAGATGACGCTAAACTGGGAGGAGTGGTAGGTACGCTGGAGGCTAGGGATAGGATACAGAGGGACCTAGACAAATTAGAGGATTGGGCCAAAAGAAATCTGATGAGGTTCAACAAGGACAAGTGCAGAGTCCTGCACTTAGGATGGAAAAATCTAATGCACTGCTAAAGACTAGGGACCAAGTGGCTAGGCAGCAGTTCTGCAGAAAAGGACCTAGGGTTTACAGTGGACAAGAAGCTGGATATGAATCAAGAGTGTGCCCTTATTGCCAAGAAAGCTAATAGCATTTTGGGCTGTATAAGTAGGAGAATTGCCAGCAGATCGAGGGACGTGATCATTCCTCTCTATTTGGCATTGGTGAGGCCTCATCTGGAGTATTGTCCAGTTTTGGGCCCCACACTACAAGAAGGATGTGGAAAAATTGGAAAGAGTCCAGCGGAGGGCAACAAAAATGATTAGGGGGCTCGAGCACATGACTTATGAGGAGAGACTGAGGGAACTGGGATTATTTAGTCTGCAGAAGAGAAGAATGAGGGGGGATTTGATAGCTGCTTTCAACTACCTGAAAGGGGGTTCCAAAGAGGATGGATCTAGACTGTTCTCAGTGGCAGCAGATGACAGAACAAGGAGTAATGGTCTCAAGTTGCGGTGGGGGAGGTTTAGGTTGGATGTTAGGAAAAACTTTTTCACTAGGAGGGTGGTGAAGCACTGGAATGGGTTACCTAGGGAGGTGGTGGAATCTCCTTCCTTAGAGGTTTTTAAGGTCAGGCTTGACAAAGCCCTGGCTGGGATGATTTAGTTGGGGATTAGGTCCTGCTTTGAGCAGGGGGTTGGACTAGATGACCTCCTAAGGTCCCTTCCAACCCTATGATTTTATGTTTCTACAGCTGGGAATGGGGTGAGACCGGTGGACATCCATAGAGTAGCAGCCACACCTCTCGTATCTTGCAAGATTGGGCCTTCTCAGTATGTGAATTTGGGGGGCCCTCAAGAAATACTAGTGCTGCAGGACTCAGTGCTGGTGACTCAGCAGGTGGGACTCTCCCTTGGCAGCAGTACTCAGCCCAGCATGTTGACCATGGGCTGGAGGATGGGGACGTTTGTATAAGATGTAAAAACAACGGCTTGTGATCACTAAAGATTCCACAGCCCCTGGTGGGAGGAGGGGCATTGCTAAGCACAGTGTCTTGGCTTCATTTCAGTCGGAGTAAACTCCCTTCGGCGACCCTAAATCCCCCTTGAAGATATAAACAGCTGCAGTGTTCCTCCCTGCGTGTCCCAAACTGTTGTGCAGAGCTGCTGTGCCCTGTTGAGCAGCAACCTGTGGCAGCTTCAGTTGAGCACAGGGATGTGATTCTGACCACTATAATCCACATTGGAACGCGGGGGGTTCCTTCTGGGAGGGAAGGAGCTGGGTCAATGTGTTGTTAATAAGCAAACAGTTAGTTCTGGCCGTAGTCAGCTTCTCTCCTCTCTCATGCTGCCTTTCACTAACTCTCCTTGTTTATCCCCCCTCTTCTGTCTCCCATGGCTTCTCTCGGACTGTCACGTGTACAGCGTGAGCTGCAGGGTTGGCATTTCTTGGCCTGCTCTGCCTGTGGCTGGCAGCTAAGAGACTGAGGTTAAAATCAATGTTTTGAACAGTTCTGTAGTATTGGGACAACAGCACATGGGAGTGGAAATTTCCATGGTTCCAGCTTCTCGGTCACAGCCTCTGATACAGGGGAGAAGCAGGCTCTGCTCTCAGTCGCTGGGAAATGGAGGGTAGGGGCCAGGGGAAGAGGGTAGACGTTTGCTTGAAAGATGCAAATCTGCATTGTATTGTGTACCCTTCTGGGGCTCCCTTGAGCTGCACTTGGTGCCCCCTTCGTCTATAGTCCCATGCTCTGTTACCATTACGCTCTTGTACCCTGCCAGGGTCCTTTCATGCTGTATGCCCTTGTGCCGTTCACTGCTGCATGCACGCAGGAGGCCTCCATTTAGCTGGCACTAGGAAAATAAGTGAGATGGGGAAATGCCAGAAAGCGAAGGGGGATTTCCCTTGGGCTCTGTGAGATCCTGCCTTTGTGCGGGACTGTTGATGGGGAGAGCAGGCATTTTCTTGGTCCCTGGCTGACGGGGCTGTGGAGCAGAAAAGGGTGCAAGTGCATCGCCCATCTTGGATTGTTGGCATTCCAGGAGGTGCATCTTTTAGTTTTTGGATGATGCAGCAGGAGAGGGCACATGTGCAGCTCAAGGGAGCTGCAACTCCCTCTAGCACTGCCTCTAATTGCTGATGCTCTAGGGTGTTACTTGGCCGAACCTCCCCAGATGAGGAGTTTGTCTTCTGATCTCTGGGTGTGCAAACGACGTTGTGGGAGAGGCCAGCAACTTCCATTCTCCAGCAGCTGGGAAAGAGTAGCAGAAGCTGCAGCGTGGGAAGCTGCTATGTAGTTAGCGTCCTCAGTGATCTCCATTATTCTCTTGCGTTGTCATGTGGTCTTCTACAGTCCTGGGCATGGCACGTGCTGCCTTGCAGTTTTGGCTCCTAAAGGGGAATATCTTTATACTGTGTGATCCCAATCTTTTGTCATCCTACCTAACGGAGTTGGAAGGAATTAGATGAGGGTGGTCCTCATGTACGATTCCTTGTGATCTATGTCAGAACACCAGCTGGTTTAAAGCACTTCCGAGGGGTAGGGAAATCTTATTATTTGTAATGCAGTATGCAGCAGCTGTGATCAGAGGCCATGTTGTGTTAGGTGCTGTACATTCATGTAGTAAGAGATTTCCTGACCCAAAGACCCTGCAATCTAAATAGACAAGACAAAGGGAGGGAGAGGGAATGGAGGTGAAGTGTCCTGCCCAAGCAGGTCAGTGACAGAGCTGGGAATGGAGCCCAGGTCTCCTGCCCCCTAGGCTGGGACCCTGCCCACCGGGCCTTTTATTTCTGAGAGGGAAACAGTTGAGGAATGTCCTTTGCGCTTTCCTGAGGTGCACAGTTCAGGGTTAGGGCTTGATCTCCCTAAACTGCAAAGCATCACCAGGGGCCCTTGAGGACTGGCTGGTCATTGAGGATCTAATGGCTGAACTTAGTAAGACTCAGTCTGTTTGCCTTCCCAGGAGGAGAGTGTTGAAGATTTCCGCTGGCATACAGCACTTGGGGAGCCTGCGCTGGGAGCTGGCTCTTTGCCTCCTGCTTGCCTGGGTCATCTGCTACTTCTGCATCTGGAAAGGAGTCAAGTCCACAGGCAAGGTGAGTGCCTGTTCAGGTCTGGCCTCTGCCTTCATTGCAGTCCAAGGTGCTGCAGCTCCTGAGCTGAAACCCAGCTCTCCCAGACCCAATGAGAACTTGCAACTCCCTCTAGCACTGGGCAAGCCCAGCAGGGTTCAGCTCCCAAAGGGGTTTGTGAACTGGAATCTGCAGGGGATGGGAGCAGATGGGTTTCTATGAATTTGAACCTCCAAGAAGAACACTTGTCTTTGGACCCCTCCCCCAAAAAGGACTCCCTTTACCACCCCCAGCTACCTCATCACTCCAGAAAACACTGGGACCCATTCTTATAATAAATGTCTGCAGGGGAGGCCCAGTGCTCTCCCCCCACATTCCCACTCCTTCAGGCCAGGTCCTCAAGGAGCTGCCACCTTCCCTCCATTGGGGTCTTCAGGAGAGGCTACCTGGCATGGGCTGGTGATTCTCCCACGTCCTTAAAGGATCTTTTTTATTTGGGGGCGTGTGTGATGTGCCAGCCACCCATCCCCCACTTATACAGAAAGATTAGGGAGAACATTCCTTCTCCAGCTGGCAGCTGGGGTTCAGAGTAGCCTCCAAATCTTTCAGGTGATAGCTAAGGAAACCCTGAAGGACCAAAGGGCCCCCTCTGCCTCAGGACCAAAGGAATTTTCCATCTCCTGCCCTTGGCCCCAAAGAGAACTGTATCCTAGCACAAGTTATAGAACTGGGGGATTGCCAGTGAATTTACTCCTGGGGTAACACAGCCCCAGCTTACTCCTTTCCATTCCTGCTTGCTCACCCACGTCCTGACTGAATTATTTGTGTGTTATTTGCCAATCTGAGACATCTAAGAATGTCCAAGGTGTTTGACTTTTTGCATGACATTTTGATTACAAAAAACCTAGAACGATATAAAATTAACATGCAGTGTAGTTGTAGCCGTGTCAGTCCCAGGATATTAGAGAGACAAGGTGAATGAGGTAATATCTTTTATTGGACCAACTTCTGTTAGTGAGAGAGACAAAGTTTCAAGCCATACAGAGTAGTTCTTCTTTTTCTTCTCCTCGCTCGGTCTGGCTATAAGCTTGTCTCACTCAACAACAGAGGTTGGTTCAATAAAAGATATTACCTCACCCATCTTGTTTATATAAAATTAACATGGCACAAATTCAGTGGATTAAAAGCTGGCTAGCTGATGAGTCTCAAAATGTAATTGTAAATGGGAAATCATCGTTGAGTGGGTGTGTTTCTAGTGGTGTCCTGCAGGAGTCAGTTCTGAGCCCTCTGTTATTTAACGTATATATCAGTGAACTGGAAAAAAAACATAAAATCACGACTGATGAAGTTTGCAGATGACACATGGCATGGTAAATGAAGAGGACAGGTCATGGATACAGAATCATCTGGATTGCTTGGTAAACTAGGCACAAGCAAACAATGCGATTTAATATGTCTAAATTTAAATGTATACAATGGAACACGGACTGTAGGCTGTATTTCCAGGCTGGGAACTCTATCCTGGGAAGCAGAGACTCTGAAAAAGATTTTGGGGTTGTTGTGGGTAATCAGCTGAACGTGAGCTACCAGTGCAATGCTGTGGCCAAAAGGGCTAATGCGATCCTTGGATGTATAACAGGGGAATCATGAGTAGGGGCAGAAAGGTTATTTTACCTCTGTATTTGGCACTGGTGCGGCCATTGTTGTAATACTGTATCCAGCTCTGGTGTCCACAATTCAATAAAGATGTTAATAAATTGGAGAGGATACAGAGAAGAGCCACAAGACTAATTAGAGGATTAGAAAACATGCCTTATAGTGATAGACTCAAAGAACTCAGTCTATTTAGCTTAACAAAGAGAAGATTAAGGGTTATCTTGATTAGTCTATCTAGATACGTACATATCTGGGGAACAGAAATTTAATAATGGGCCCCACAGTTTAGCAGAGAAGGACATAATATGATGTAATGGTTGGAAGCTGAAACTAGACTAAATTCAGACTGGAATTAAGGGGTCAATATTTAATAAGGAGGGTAATCCGTCATTGGAACAATTTACCAAGGGTCGTGATGGAGTCTCTAGCACCGATAATTTTAAAATCAAGGCTGGATGTTTTTGTAAAAGATCTGCTCTAGGGATTATTTTGGGGCAGTTCTATGGCCAGTGTTATATGTGAGGTCAGACTAGTTGATCACAGTGGTCCCTTCTGGCCTTGGACTCTATGAACCTAAGTGTTGTATCTCAGTGCTTTGAAGTGTGGAGTGCCCTGGTCTGCAGTGCCTGCAAATAACTGGTTTGGGAAGTGGACAGGCAGATGAACTAACATGACCAGGGCCCAGCAAAGAGGCAGCCATACCCCAGGGTCCTTTAACAAAGGTTGGGGGTGAGGAGGAAGAGGGAGGAGGCAGGTGTTGCAAGGAGATGTTGCCTACCTGACAGGAGATGGGGCTTAATTCACTCATGTTTGTAAAGCGACTTATCTTCAAATAAAAGGCACAGTAGAAGTGCAAATTCTAATAAATGCAATAATGGGCAGTGGATGGAGGGAGACTGGTATTAACAGGGAAAGAGAGAATAACTCCACTGCTCCATGATAAGCACCCCGACCTAATCTGCTCAGCTACCAAGCCCTCCCTCACTCTTGGTGACAAGACCAATACTCTCCTGCATGCACCCCTTTCCCCCCCATGACAATAAAGGTGTCTCGGTTAATCGTCCTGCTCACCTTAGCTGTAGTTCCTTGGTTGCCTGCATTCTCTCTTACTCATTCTCTTCTGGAACAGAGCTGTGTAACTCTGGCCTGACTCCATCTCATCCCTGCTTCCTTGATCTTTGTTAACGCAAATGACAGTAGCATGTTCTGTAAGATCATTAGTTAGTTTCTGCTCCCCCTCTTGAACCATTCCCAGTTGGCTTTATGCTTGGAGTCAGCAAGCGCAGAGGGACATAAAAATGTTTTAATAACAAAGGGTGTCCTCTTCATGCACTTTAAACAAAACAGAACCATGACGTGATGGTAGACCTGACCGAATTCACTTGCCATGAGCGATAGCATGGATGTCAGTGGCTTTCCTGGGTTCACTATGGCCTCAGAAGCTGGCAAACCTCTTAAGAATTTGTAGGAGTAGGAGGGGTGGAGTAAGGGAAATCAGCTTGTGAAGACGATCCTCTCTGGTTCCTATGGAGCAAAATATGAAGAAGAAAAAGGCAGTTACTGCTGTGGCCTGGTGAAAGAAGGCAGAGGCGTCTATAACACATGATTCCCAGCAGGCATGATGGTAAGGCACTGCAAACTAATTTACAAAGCATATGCTATGCAAAAAGCAAACCCAGTTGATGCTAGATACATATTCCATGCAAAAACACCAAAGGATCTTAACAAAAAAGAATGGTGAGAGTAATTTCTTTGGCACAGACCCCATGGTCAGAGAGAGACTTCTCAATGAAGGAGCTCAGCTTTCCCTAGAAACAGACATAGATGCAGCTAGGGTGATCAATGTACAGAAACCCAGCATGAAACAATGGCTGCTGGAATGCAAGCCTATCCGAGGGGAAAGGCTTTGCCAGTATTGGGGAGTTACCTGTTGCCAAAAGAAAGGGACAAAGAGTGACCTGAAATCACCTCCCCACCACTAACAGCAGCAGGAGTGACCTCATGCATCCCAAGGCACAGAAAACTGTGCATGGATATCCAGGAAGACACATGAGTATGGGCATTTTCCTGGAGAAGATTGTCACAGATGGAATCACTTTGCAGAGGCACGTGGCTCTGACTCAACATGACCATGTATGTTATTGACCAGCGTGTGACAGAACAATGTTTCTGATCCCAGCAAGGTTTCTAGCGATATGGTTAGTGCTAACAATGCTCAAGAAATAAAAAGATTGTGCCTGAGCCAAGCATCGAGTAATACCTCATTAGACCCAGATGTTCACATTGCTGGATACATTCTTAAACCGGAGAAAACATTCTCCAAATTGAGACTGCCAGTTTCACAGCAGTCACTCGCAAGCATCAAATGAAAAGCTTAAAAGAGAGAACCCATGCAAGCTACAAAGCAGATATACAACTACCACAATGAAGCTTGAATCATCTGTTGTGGGCACTTGGGCAGCACCAATTTATGGGCCTGGAATCATGTTTGGATCTTGAACTTATAAAACTGGTGCAATCTCTAGACCCAAATGGGAATGCAAAGCCTGATATTCCCACAGAAAGCTTCAAAGCAGATGGGTTATTACCATCAAACATTTCCTTTTTATCTTACCCCAATTCTCACCCCACTCATCTGTGGGCCAGGAAAGACCTGACCTGCATACTCTGATCACCTGAATCAGGTAGTAGATCACATAGTAAATATAGGGATAATCATTAAAATGACAACCTGCAGACTGGACTTACTTGCTAGCTATTGTACAGAAGCCCTCAACAGGCAAATTTGGAGCCTGCGTCAATCCTTGAGGCAAAACCTTTACCAATATTTGAAGACATTACCTCTAAGCTTCCTCAGTGTCCTGGATGCAAGGTCAGAGTGTCAGTCAAGTAAACGCCTTGAACAGTCAATCCAAAAGACCACAAATTTTGTGGATGTGGATTCCGTCACCTACCTTTTTGGCACAATCTGAGCCAGAGATAAAATACAGTGCAAGGCTGATGAGATATGTGAAGGATTCATTGGAGTTGTAGCCATCATCAATGACATTCTAATATTTCCTTATTCAAAGGGAGGACATCATGCAAACCTTTCTCCCCTTCCCTACTTCAGAGCTGACCAAAGGTGCTGGAACAATTTTTATAGTGAGATGCTGATGACCGAAACCATGTATTTGGGTTGTTGTTACTACTTCAAGCCAGGGGGTGCAGCAGCCCCAGCACCCCTAGTTCCAGCACCACTGGAGGTGACCGAGAAAAAGATGTGCACCTGACCTAGGAAAAAGCATGATTTGCATTCCAGCAGAAGCTGGGTTGGAGATTGCTTTATGGCAGACAGAATGAATCCAGATCCAGCAAACATCACTGTGGTAGAGGACATGGAACTACCACCTAATCCGGCAGAAGAGGGGGCAATTCTTGTATAAGAAATATGGCAGAATATAAAGAACATAGTTCTATTGTGTGCTATTTGGGGCAGGGAATCCTCTTCATTTTGTGTGTGTGTAGAATGCCTAGGATGATGGGGACCCAGTCCCTGATGGGAGCCTCTAAGCACCACTGCAATACCAATGATTGATGATCCTAATAAAAGAAATGGATCCAGTGGGTTTCCTACTTTGATCATAACAAAACTATCAGCAGACAGGTCTAGGAAGGGAATTGGTGCAGCACTGCTCTAGGAAGGCTAGCAACTACGTTGTATATCAAAGTCCTTCATGCCACCAGAAGAACAGTATGCACAAATGAGAAAATGTATATACATGCATGCATATATGTAGTTGTATTTGAGTACAATCCCTTTTGTCAGCATATGTAAGCATATGTTACAGTTGAATCTGACCATTAACTGCTTGGATCAGTCCAGAAGAAATCACTCATCACATTACCACCCAGGTGACAGTCAGGGTCTTCAGTTGCAGAAGGATAATAGCCAAATTGTGTATTCCCCAGGAAAATACACCCCCGCCCCCCTGGTACTTGGATCAAGTACTTGGGTCACTGGTACTTGGGTCAAGACGAATGTTGGAGTTACTATGCAGGTGCATAGAATCTTCCAGCATACAGGCGAAGATTAGCGGTAACCAATGGAAGGATGAACAAATGAAACAAATAATATTGGATGGATGGGGAGAAATTAGAAAGAAAATGATTTCACATCATCATGCAATACAGGCACCATATAGATGAACTTTCACTCTCGTGTGGCATAACCTTTTAAAGGTGAAAAAACAGTTATCCTATTGCATTCAGACTAAATATTCAGAGATAAACCTCACTAGGCACATGGTCATGGAAAAATCCAAACAGAGACTTTGATGTATTCTTTTGGCCTAGTACGTGTTAATCATCTTGTCTTAAGATGTCTGATATGCCTTAAAAAGTATATAGTAAATGCAAGCGCATCAGTGATTCTGCATGAAATGCCAACAAAACCATGTCAACCCATGGGCACTGATTTGTTTATGTTGAACAATGAAGACTACAGTATGTCATTGTTGTGGATTACTATAGCAATTAGTCTGAACAATCCCCAAAGTACCACAATAACCCAAGTTATATTTGCAAGACGTAGAATCCCAGAAAGGATTAGCACGGACATTGGACTTCAGTATTCCTCAAAGGAATGCAACTACTTTGCCAAAGTAAGGGCTTTCAAACATATCTAAGTCCATCTTATTCATAAGGCAAGTAGGCTAAGTAGTAGAACACATGATGCATAAAGACCCCTATTTTGGACTACCTGAGTATTAGAACACTCCTTGCAACAGCTCTAAGTCACTCGGTCCTGATGTTGATGGGATGTCTGTGTTCAGCATTGCTCTTTATGTAGGAACAGCTGAAACATGAAGCAGTGAGTCTCAGCCAAGTGCCAGCTGCTAGTTCCAGTGCTCAATGCTGATGCTGCAGTACAATGGAGACAGGATGGTGGCCACTGGAAACCCCTTGCTCTGAAACCTGGCAAATATTGAAAAACCGTATCAGGTTCACACCCTGAATGCATGTGAATGTTAAGACAACAATTGTTTGCTTCAGATACCAGGAAACCATCACATTCTCTGAACTTGTTGACTGTATCTCTGAACTTGTTGACTGGCTCTAACATCAGTATGGAACTCAGCAGTCCAGAAACTGATATAGATACACCCATCATTTCCACATACTGTTTCTCCACCTGTAATCACAACTTGTGAACTACTGTAAGTACTGGCAGGAACAATAGCACCCTTTGGAATGGCACAAGTGCCCCTACCTATGAACCCATTTGGGGTCTGTCTGACCGGCAGAGCTGAGGGAAAGTTTAGACTCGCAAGGTTTTTGATGTGACATCACAGTTTAAATGGGCTTCTGTCTTACAACACCCAGGCACCCAGTGCATGTCTGTATTACTTCAATAAAAAGTTGAAATGGCTATTTGCTGCTAGGTTACATTCACCTCAAACAATAAGACTAATTCTTATTACTACTGACGATTCCTTGATGATATCCCAAGGACTGTCTCATCATGAAGGGAGATGTACCAGGACAAGCTGCTGTTATTTGCATCCATTTTGTTAGTTTTAGATTATGCTCTCTTGGCCTACTCCATACCAAGAGACTTGCTTGGTATGACTCCTTCCTTCACTTTCCTGTCAGAATGAGCAGATGGAAATAAGGGCCCAGATTCTCAGCTGGTGTAGATCGATGGAACTACATTGAATTCAATGGAGCTACCCTGACTTACGCCAGCTTTAAGACCAAGCCTGGTGCTTAGATCACTACCAAGGGTATGTCTACACTACCCACCGGATCGTCGGGCAGCAATCCATCCAGCAGGGATTGATTTATCGCATCTAGTCTAGACGCGATAAATCGACCCCCGAGCCCTCCCCTGTTGACATCTGTACTCCAGCGCTGCGAGAGGCACAGGCAGAGTCGATTGGGGGGGGAGGGCGGCAGCAGTCGACTCACCGTGGTGAAGACACCACGGTAAGTTGATCTAAGGACGTCAATTTCAGCTACATTATTCACGTAGCTGAAGTTGCATAACTTGGATCGATTTCCCCACTCCCTCTCCCGGGGGAGACCAGGGCCAAGACTAAAGAGGGATTATCTAGTTGTAGATATAATGGCCACATTGTGACTTTTCTAACCACTCAGTAAAAGTGAATTGCTTTCTACTCTGCTTTAAAGACTACCTGAAACATAGTAATCCTGCCTCTTCCCTGCCTCCGTCTTGCTGATCCTGTCTCATCCTGGCCTTTCTAACTTGCTCTTGCACTGCACTTGCTCCCTTTGTGGCAAGATTTCATTGGTGTCCTAGGTTTCTGGCCATTTCCCCAGGCTGCCCTCTCACATTTGCTTTGTTGTGTTCTCCTGCCAGGTGGTGTATTTCACTGCCACGTTCCCGTACCTCATGCTGGTAGTTCTGCTGATCAGGGGAATCTCTCTGCCGGGGGCGATGCAGGGCATCCTGTTCTACCTTTACCCAGACCTCACTCGTCTCATGGACCCTCAGGTAAGATGGAAGGAGGACTGATTGGCTGAGCTCTGCTTGGGTGTGTGCATGTGTTTGTAATTCTCTCTCTTTCTCTTCCATCCAATTCTCTTCTTTGCCCCCATTCCCCCTTTTAATTTTCCCCCTGTTCTTTCTCCTTCTCTCTCCCCACTCCATCTCTTACTCTTTGCCTTTTCCTTTTCATTCACTCTTCTTCTGTCTCCTTTTCCTCTTCCCCCCTGTGAACATAATGCACGTTGACATTCACAAGCATTCAGCTGACGCCATCAAGGTCCCCCAACTAAGCTAGCTTCACTGTTCAGTTTTCACCAGCAGAGTTCCTAAAATCCCAAAGCCCTTTCTCTCCAGGATGTTTCTTGGCTGATGCTATTGGTAAATGATGTAGGCTTCAGACACTACTGATGGGGCCACTAAACTTCTTAGCTGCTTGGTGACACCAGTCAATCAACTCTGTCTTCTGGAGACACTCATTGTAAAACTCCTCTCCTCTCCTGAGCCAGATCGAGGGGGAATGGAGGCCCCAGAGTCACAAAGATTTAGGAACCTTTATTTTTTGATGGAATGCTGTGATATTTAATATAATTGGAGGCAAAGTGGAGGCCATCAGCCCTTCCTACCCCATCTTAGAGTATGGGAGGAAGGTACTTCTGAATGCTGCTGTAGTGTCAATCCACTAAACACCTTGCTCCTCATCTCCCTTGTTTTCCTCTCTCCCCTTTCCCTTGATTAGAAATTCCTGCCAGTTTGACTGAAGGTTCAGTGCCCGACTGCCGTTTTTAATCTCTTCAGGACAAGTTCCTCCACGTTAAATCCTGGCTCCAGCTGAGCTGCTGTACCAGCCTTTGTGCGAAGGTGTCTCCAAAGGAGATTAAAGGGTGCCTGCCTGGAAAATAGGTCAGCGAAACCCTTCGTAACCCCTTTAACTCTTTCCACTCCAGGCCAAGCATTTTTTATTTTGAGTACAGATGCGTGAATGCACAGTATGCGGGGAGGGGGATGACTGAGGGAGGCCATGCTGTAACAAGCCCCTGATGCACCACTCTATGCATGGAGAATGGGTTTCTTTGGATGTGAGGCGGCATTCTCTAGTGCTTCCAGTTGGGGAGTCAGAGTCAGGACCTCCTGGGTTCTGTGCTTGGTTCTGCCATTGATTCTCTATGACCTTGAGCAGGTCATTTAGGCCAACGTTTTCAAATCTGGGTGCATAAATGTGGAATCACAAAGTTAAGTAAAAGCTGGCCTGATTTTCTGAGTCAGCGGACACACTTAAATCCTGCGCAAATCAGTGACAGCCAGAGCTCTGCACCTCTGAACATCAGGCCACTTTTAACTATGGGCCTAAACAATGATTTAGAAGCCTAATGTCAGGCACCCATGTGTGAAAATGGAGGCCTTTCGCTCTCTGTTTATGCATCAGTTAAATGGAGGTGACAGTGACCTCCCTTGTGGTAAGGATGTTACAAGACTTAGGCTCTTTTGAACTCCCTCCCCCAAGTGACTTAGGCCAGGTCCACACTTGAAACTTGTGCCAGCATAGTAATGTCAGCTAGGGGGTGACTTTTTTTTGACGCTTTTACCCTGGCAAAAGCCAGAGTGTAGGCCCAGTTACCCTGGCAGAAAAGTTCTTTTGCTTAGGGAACTGGTATAAGCTATACCAGGAAATGCTGTTTTTTTGGCTGGAATAAGCTGCATCTACACTATAGCTATACTGGCCAACCCTTTCTGGTGTGTACTAGAAGCACAACTGCCAGTGAAAGTCAGTGACTCCCAACTCATTTACATACATTTATTAATTGCACTGTTAATATTAATAAAGCACTTTGATGTTCCCTGCTGGAAAGTACTATGGAAACCCATGTATGGGAAAGTCCTGTAGAACTTACTAGGGATGAAATTCAGCAGGTGGAGAGGTTGTTTCCATCCATATGTCGGATTTGGGAAGCTCCTCATTTCATGCCTGATGCTTCTCCTATATGAAAAATGTCCTATAGAATTCAACAGAAAATGATCACCTTTCTATAGTGGTTTTAATCATCCTGTAGGATTTAACAGCAAGGCTGTAAGTTTCAATTAACTTCTATAAGACTTTCACATGAGCGCTCTACTCTGCGCTGGTTAGGCCTCAACTGGAGTATTGTGCCCAGTTCTGGGCACTGCATTTCAAGAAAGATGTGGAGAAATTGGACAGGGTCCAGAGAAGAGCAACAAGAATGATTAAAGGTCTTGAGAACATGACCTATGAAGGAAGGCTGAAAGAATTGGGTTTGTTTAGTTTGGAAAAGAGAAGACTGAGAGGGGACATGATAGCAGTTTTCAGGTATCTAAAAGGGTGTCATGAGGAGGAGTGAGAAAACTTGTTCATCTTAGCCTCCAAGGATAGAACAAGAAGCAATGGCTTAAACTGCAGCAAGGGAGGTTTAGGTTGGACATTAGGAAAAAGTTCCTAACTGTCAGGGTGGTTAAACACTGGAATAAATTGCCTAGGGAGGTTGTGGAATCTCCATCTCTGGAGATATTTAAGAGTAGGTTAGATAAATGTCTATCAGGGATGGTCTAGACAGTATTTGGTCCTGCCATGCGGGCAGGGGACTGGAGTCAATGACCTCTCGAGGTCCCTTCCAGTCCTAGAATCTATGAATCTATAAGGAATGGTCAGCACCCCAATCTCTGCTGTGTGTCATAGTAAAGCCTCCATTTTGCAAGGACAGTGTGACTCCTGCTAGCCATTCTGATGCCCAGTCAGGTCGAGCAGGCTCTAATTGGCTCTAGAGGGCACTCCTGCAAGCTGTAACTATTTTTGACCTGCAGTCTGTTGGTGGCAAATCATTATAGAAAATAAAACACATCCGTTCCAATCTGATTCTCGCAACTAGACGCATCACTGATGGGCAAACGATACATCAGAAGAGGGGAAGATGATAACCACTTACAAATATTTGAAAGGTGTCATTGCCGAGGAGGAAGGGGAATTATTTTGGTGATACCAAGGAGGATGTACAGTTGAGGCAAGGTACAGTGGCCAGGGCATCGGATTGATATTTAGAAGACCTTGGGTCTGTGACTGACTCTACTGGGTAATCTTGGGCAAGGTTTTGAAATTCTCCAGCCTGTATTATATAGGAGGCCAGACTAAATCATCTGATGGTCCTCCTGATCTTACATGTTAGGGATCTATGAAAGTCCCTGAAACCTTTCTGTATCTCAGTTCTCCCTCTGTAAAATGCTTACATTTAAAACACCAAATATAACGGACTCCTTGTGGGCAAGCCAGCGACCAAGAACTAGTCACTGAAATAATTCCACAAAGAATTTTGAGTAATAAAGAATTCTGAGAAAATCTTGATCTGCCCCTGGACAATATGCAAACAGAACGAGGTAAAATTCACCAAACAAACGATTCATTTGGAATGATTTGACTAGCTCTAATGACAATTTTCTTTTTTTAAAAAGGAGTTGAGTATCCCAGCCATTTTTGGGGCAGTATTAATCTAACCCCCCCTCCTCATTTATTACTGATCCTATGTTCTCTCTAACCCTGAAGGTCTCATTCTTTCACAGCAGGTGGCCCATTTCAATAGAAAGAGTGCCTCAAGGACACATACTGATCACATAATTTCCCACGTAACTCCGTGGGAAATTAATACTGGGAAATTCCTGATGTAATCTATTAGCCAAAGGTATAACGAAATCCAGTGCTTTGAGCTGAAACTAGAAAATTCAGACTATGTTAAGCAGGAGGACAGTCTAGATCAGTGGTTCTCAACCAGGGGCCATGGGCCCACTGCGAGCTGGTTTCAGGGGGTCCGCCAAGCAGGGGCAGCATTAGACTTGCTGGGACCCTGGGCAGAAAGACGAAGCCCCGCTGTATGGGACTGAAGCCGGGGGGCCAAGCCCCACCATCCGGGGCTGACGCCAAAGCCTGAGCAACTAAGCTTTGTGGGGTCCCCTATGGTGGGGGACCGTGGGAAATTGCCCTGATTGCTACCCCCTAATGCTGGTCCTGGCTTTTATATGCAGAAAATCAGTTGTTGTGGCACAGATGGACCGTGGAGTTTTTGTAGCATGTTAGGGGGGCCTCAATGAAAAAGGTTGAGAACCCCCGGTCTAGATTATGATAGTTGACCCTTCTAGCCTCAATGCCCATGAATCGATTCTCTACCTGTAAATGATTTAGCAGGTGAAAATAGGAAGGAGGAGCAGTTAGCTCTCTGGACCAACAGCAAGGGTTCCAGAGACTGCAGTTTGAGAACCTGTGGTCTAGTGTTGGTTTCCTACTGACCTTTCCAAAAGCCCTCCCTATTCTCTCTGTCCCTCTGGCTAGCAGGAACTCATTCTGCTTATATAAGAACTAATTAATTATGTTCAGTAGTGCTGAAAAGCCTCTGTTGGTGGTTGGGACCCCTCTCTGCTAGGCATTGTACAGACACGTAGAAGGACATTGTGTAGGAAGAGCTTGCAGTCTGTGCCCCCGATTCTGCAGTGAGACCCACATAGGGGAACACTTACAGCTGCCCAGAGTCCCAATGAAGTTGATGAGATATGACATGGTTAAAATGTCTGCCCCCAAGGATCCAAGCAGGACAGGGGCTTAACTTGAGACAAGACTCAACAAGAAAGTGTAAGAAACAGGAAGGCGGGTGAACATAACAGTAATAAGCTCCCATGGTTATAGAGGCTAACAATGAGCTCAAGCCCGGAAGGGGCCGAGCACTCCGGCCCTGAGCCAGGAAGCTCTTAGCTCCATGAGGCGTTCCACTGACTTCAGAGTGACTGCTTGGGCATCAGGTTAAATATGTGTCAGTGCTTTCCCTGATCCAGAGAGCTCCACCCCTGGCAGGTTTGGGCCCTATATGCCCAACTTGCTGGCTCTGAAGCATTTGTCCTTTTTAAATCTCTATTTCAATTCTTTTTTAATAACCTCTGCCTAGTCGATTTTATTTTGTCAGACAGCTGCTGTTTCTCTCCTTTTCTTTTTTTTTTTTTTTTTAAAAAAAAGAACTTGTCTATGCATATGTTCCCCCTCTCTCGTTTATATTATTTAATAACGCTGCCTGTTTCAGTTTCCTTCTGTTAACTTTTGCCTGTTTCTGGGTTGTTAGAAATAGCATTGATCTTTAGTACAAAAATCTTAGCTTAAGCTGCTCTCTTACCCTAGGTCCCATGATGCACCATCCTCTCTCCAAACAGTGAGGTCGGCCTCTTTCCTTGCAGCCTGCCCACACCCCTCTCTGCCAGCTGCAGTGCACAGATCAGGGGAGAGATTCCAGAGGAGGTTACGGCAAAGGTGGCCTGGGGGAGAGGGGTTAGGGTGCCCTGGGGAAGCATCATCTGGTGGATGGAGGGAGGTCAGAGAGGGTGGCCAATCAGGAGGGAATGGGAATCTTCAGGGTTTGTTTCAGAACATGCCTTGTTCTGACATCACTGCTAGGGACAAAGGGCTGTGAAGGAATTTGCTGTCTGACCTACATGGCTGAGGGAGGAGGGAAGCATGGGGCTTTGTACCCATGGTGAGGGAGGGATTTGAATCCCCTTGCTTCAATCTGGATTTAGGAGAAGCCCCAGCTGGGCCTCTCACCACCACTCTGCTGCTGCTGTCACTGCTTGGGGAGCCTCGATGCTTCACAGCCAGGGGGGGGGGAGCGTGGTTGGATCCAGCTAAATATTATTTGTTCCCCTTATTTATTTTTCCCGGCAAGCCTTTAACTGACTCTGTACATTCTTGTTTGGTTGTCGCCTCCCCTGCCCCCTTTCCATTTCTGAGAAAGAGAGAGAATATTGGCGGGTGTGTTTGTTTTTTGCCTCCTGCCTCACCCGTGGAGGGCAGAGTGCTTGTGTGTGTGTGTGTGTGTGTAGATGATGTTTGTTTACATGATGTTCTGCTCTCTTCTGTGGATGCCTATGTCTAATAGTATCTCCAGGCATGTGTCTGCGTGGCCTCCTGAACTCTGCTCCCAGGCGCATTGGTAGGGGCATGCGGGACGGCATATATCTATCTGTATCCAGTGAAATGAACCTGGCTTGTGGCTGCACTGGAGCGGTATGCGCATTGCTACCGGATTGCACAGAGCCTCTGCTTGCTCTCTTGCTTTGCATCCCCAGGTTCTTCCCTGTCACCTGACAGGGGTGCGCCGGTAGGGTAACGTTGCAAAGCGATGCTACTTGCTCCTCTTCCCTGGCTTTTGCGCCCTGCAGTCTCGATGGCTCTGGGCTGGGTTTCCTCTTCCAAGGGCCAGTTCCACAGCTCCCCATCTCTTCTTGTTTTTGGACCTCCGTGCGCTGTCCTAGTGGAATGATGTACAGCTGTGTTTATCTTGCTGCCCCCTCCCCACCGTCTCTCTTGAACCCCTCCAGTTTGTGGAACTGGGAATTAGTTCTGCTGGCCAGATCACTCAGCCTGTGGCTGCACCCCCATGCTGAGTTTGTCCACGGTGCTGACATCCAAGGAACAATTAGTCGTTTTTAATTCATCAAACAGCGGGAGGGGGCTGAGCAAAAACAGGCTCTAGAACTCTGCCTCCTGGGCTGTGTAAACAAGGGGCAGGGAGTGGATTCCCTCCTCCTGTCTACAAGCAGTTGTGCTTTGCAGTTTCAAACAAAAGCATATTTGCTTTCTTGTGGGGTTTAAAGGGTAGGTAAAGGAAAACGGCCCCTCTTTTGCTCAGCCCAGTGGTTGGAAAGTTCACAGAGGCAAAGAGCCCTTATTGCTCTGCATACACTGTGAAATGTGTATCTTACAGAATGCAGTGCTTTTATACCTGTGTTGGTCCCACGATATTAGAGAGACAAGGTGGGTGAGGTAATATCTATTATTGGACTGACTTCTTGGTCCAATATCGTACAGAAGGTGAGTGACCGTGTTAGGCCTTTCTGAGAGGCAGCACAGGCTAGAGCGGAGGATGGAGCATGGGACTGGGAGGCAGGAGCTTCCAAGCTCTGGTCCCATCTTTGATTTGCCTTAAGTTTTGGGGTATAATTTAAGACACCTACGACCTGGTTTTCAGAGAAGGAGGGGCAGGGAGTATGGTGCTCTGGCTATGCCCTCTGCCACTGTCTGGCCAGGTTAAGGGTATGTCTGAGCGGCAAAGGAAAACCCTCAGCTGGCCCATGCCAGCTCTGGGCAGGGCTGGCCCACAACAATTTGGCACCTTAGGCGGGGAGCTCAAATGATGCCCCCATGCCTCCTCGCTTGGGCTCAAACTTTGAAAGGTCTCAATTCTGCCTTCTTCTTGTTCTACTCCTCTCATGGTACTGCTCTGCTACCTACCCCAATAAAGGAGAACTAACAACTTAAAATGCCTTGTTCAAAAATTTTAAGTAATACTTAACTTTCAAATGCCTGTACAGCAAATGTAACTTTTCTTGTCTGCATAGTAAACACTGGCATTTTTATCCGTTTGAATAATCAAAGTGGTGCTTTCTGTGCCTTCTTGGTTGCAAAGATTGGAACTGCTTCCTGCTGAAGGTCCACAGTCTGGACCAGCTCATGCTCTATTGAGATGGTTCCAAGGCCAGCCATCCTCTCCTGTGTCATTGTGGAGTGTAGATGCATTTTTATTAACTTTAGCTTGGAGAAGCTGCGTTCTCCACTGGCAATTGTTACAGAAAGTGTTAGAAGTATGCGCAGAGCAACAAAAGCATTTGGAAAGAGGGTGGTCATCTTATTTGTGCACATATATTCCAGAACAGCCTTTGGAGTTGATCCTGCTGAAATGTATCTTGAAAGGGCTTTCAGTTCATCACCTAAATCACTCGCATCAATATTGCGCATGTCATCATGTGTCAACACTGTCTCTAGTGCCCTGCATTGCTGGTGTAGGTCTTCTTCAGGTATAGTGAGGAGTTTTAGAATATCATACAACATCCCAAATATACTGCTGTGTTACTTGAGCTCCATGAAACGTTCTTCAACTGACTGTATTGCACAATCTAGCACCTGGTTAAAGAATTCAACTTTGAATTGTTGTTTGGGGTCTCTTATGGGATTATCCCGTGCCCCGTAATCAAAATGTTGTCTTCTTTGGTGACTCTTGTATTCTTGAATGGGTGGGAAAATAGCTTCAGTGTGAAGTTCCTCTGCCAACTTCTGTGCACACTTCAGAACATTTTGAAATCCCTCATCTGTTCGGTAAGACTGTAGGTATGACTTTGCTTTGTCCAGTTGTTCCATTGCTCCAGATATATCAAGGTCAACACATTGGAGTCTCTTGCTTAGAACATTTATTTCAAACAGTATGTCATGCCACAACACTAAGCCACACAGAAATTTGAAGTTATGTATGTTTCTGGTGATTCCATTTCCCTCTGCCACTGTTCTCCCACAAACAATTCCTGTCATAGCATTATCCTCCATAATGGCAACTATGGCATCATCTATCTTCCCAATTTGGTGTTTGATAGGCTTTATTGCCTCCACTCGACTTTCCCATCATGTGGCACTCAGTGGTTTCAGTGTCAGAGAGGATGTTCCCAGATGTTGCTTCAAAATTTGCCATCAATGAGTTGATGCAGAGAAAAATACATAGATGCTTTGAATTACATTAAAAAATTCAGCAGCCTTATTAGAAGCTGATGCTGCATCACTGACCACCAAGTTCAATGAATGAGAACTGCATGGGACAAAAAAAGCTCGAGGGTTTAACTCTTGGATCCATGTCTGCACTCCTCTGTTCTTTCCTCTCATGTTGGCACCATTACTGTAGCCCTGACCTTTCATGTCAGCTATCACAATTCCCGTAACTTCCAGCTTTTTAAGAAGCACATTTGTCATACCAGCTCCTGTAGTATCATCAATGTCAATAAATTCTAGAAAATGCTATTTGACAGTCTCCATTGCAGGGACATTTTCACTAGGTTTTGTTTTTGTTGTTACAAAATGCACCTTTAAAGTCATTTGTTCCATATGGCTGATGGCAGGTGTGCAGTTCAGAATAACAGAGTAATATCTTGCTGACTTCAGATCTGCCACAATCTTCTGTTTGACTTTTGTTGCCAGTAGCTGTATGATCTCATTTTGAATTGTTTTTCCAATGTAGTGGTGTGTGTACATTTCTTGGGTGGTGACTCTTCTTAGATGCTCCTGGAGTACAGCATCAAACTCAGCCATCAGCTCCACAATTTTAAGGAAGTTTCCATTGTTTGGCACATACAGCTGATCTGAAGTGCCACGCAGTGCTAGGTTTTGGGTAGCAAGCATTCTCACAATGGCAATGAGCCTTTTCAGAACATTTTGCCAGTAAAAAGACTCTGATGCAATCTTCTCTTGATGCTGATCATCTATGGTGGCCTTTTAACCTTAGTCTCATCTCAAGCTCTTTCAACCTATGGAATGCTCTCTGGTGATTTGCTGCCTTCTCATGGCATGCCAGATTTCTAGCCAGATTTTTCCAGTCCTTTGTTCCTGTAGAACCCAATGTGGCTGAAACATTAGACTGGAAGAGTTTGCAACAAAACAGTATGCAGCATTCTGGGTTTTTGAGTACATAAGCCATGGTCTCTCCACTTTGTCACCATTGGGGATTTCACGCCAGTAATGTGTTGGATGGAAACTTCTATTTTCATTCTTTGGGGAACATGACAACGTTTTTCACTTGCTGTGACCCATGGAGTACAAGGAAGTCCCTCAGGCTACTGCTCAAGTGAGTCCATAGTCCTGGATCATCTAGACTTAAGGAACTAAACTCAGCAGCAGCTGTTTCTTGAACCTCCACCACACTCTTCTCAGATCTATACTTTTCTTCAGGAATGTGTATGGTTACATCCATTTGAGATGGAGTCACCTGCACTCTGACTAACTGGAAGATCAAGCATCTCCTTACCACTCACATCCTCATCGTGAACATTTGTGTTTATGTATCTCAGGAGAGCTCCTCCTTTCTTAGATAGAAAAGCTTCCTTTGCTTTCTTTTTTTTTCTGAATGCTGCCCCAGGGGGGCGTTTTCTTCTTTCACTCATGACTGCTGTTCTGTGCCAGCTATAGTGGCTCTCAACACTCAATTGAATGGGACAAATAAGCAGGCTGGTAGCAGGGCCTGAGTGAGGGAAGATATCAGCGTCTTAAGGGCCTAACTGGCTCCTACTACTTCAGTTGACCGCCTGTTCTCCTCAAGTGGGTTCAGGGAAGCAGCGTGAAACAGGAAGCTCCCTGTGAAGCTGGTATTAATCAGTCCAGGCTCCTGGGGGTGCTAGAGAGGTACACAAGAGGCTCCTCCTCCTCCTCCTCTCTCCCTGCAGCTCCTGCTGCTTTCTGTTATTCCCTCTCACCTTTTCTCCTGCTTGCCTGTTATGTCTCTTGTGCCCTCCTTCCTCCAGCACAGCACTCCACCATCTCTGTGCCTCTAAAGCAGAGAGAATACATATGCTCCAGCAGCAGACACCATTTTCTACACTCTGGGTCCTAGTGGTGGCCCCCCCCCAATTTGGCACCTGAGGTGGCCGCCTCAGTTCGCCTTATAGTAAGGCCAGCCCTGGCTCTGGTACCCTCCCATCTCACAGGGTCCTAGACCCCGGGTTACAGGCCAGGTTAAGGGTATGTCTACACAGAAGTGAAACAGCCCCACAGCCTGAGCCCCGTGAGCCCAAGTAAGCAGGCATGGGCTAGCTGTGGGTGTCTAGTTCCTGTGTAGACATACCCTTAACCTGGCCAGGCATGATGGGAAAAGTAAAGGGGAGGACCCTTTGAGAAGCTGCAGTAACTTATTCTGTGCCTTCCTCCCTCACCTTGGAGTGAGAGGGCAGCAGGGAAGGAATTGTGTGATTTCCCCCTCAGTTCTTCTCCTGGGTGTTGCGTGGCACGCCACCCTTTGCTAAAGGCTGTGCCCAAAAGGTGCACTGTAGACCTTAGGCTGTACACTCTTTGGGGCAGGGGCCGTGTCTTCCTATGTTTGTACAGTTGGCAGCACAACGGGGCCCTGAGCCTGAGTAGGGCTTTTGAGCGCTGTGCTTAGTATAAACAGTGTAAATATTAATTAACTCAGCACCTCTGGAAATCAGGCCCTAGGTGTCTCAAACACAGATCCCAAAAATCAGAGGCCCTGCTTGTAAATGTGGACCCAAGAGACTTGTTCAGTGTCTCTCACTGAATCAGTGGTGGTCAGGAATAGAATCCAGGCTCAACTTCCATCCACCAGGCCATGCTGCAAAGCAGTGTTCACAGCCAGGTGCTCTAGTTCCTGTGGGCTGTTCTCTCTGCCCATCCCAATGGCCTTTGCTCTGCACAATCACTGGGGCAAGCAGGTTTTTGTTCCCACAAGGTGGGGCAGGTGAAAATCTGATTGTGAATGAAGAACAGAGATTCGTGGGGGGAAATGATGCTATTTACTCTTCTGTTTTTATAAAGTTTGTCAGCCAATCGGGACAGATGTGTCACACTGCCAGTTAGTCTTGTGGCATGGTGGCAGCCAAATAGACTCTGTACAGTCTTTCTAGCCCTCGGCACTTGAGCTGTCTGAGCATGCATACGAGCCACTACCATGTATAGAACAAGCTGAGGCCAGGTGGCAGCTGATGGTGTGCATCTCACTCTCCTGCTCCTGCTGTGGAGCCTTGGCTAGCCGCATTGCCAGCATCACAGGACATGGGTAGCCTCTGGATCAGGGCCGGCTCTGGCTTTTTTGCCGCCGCAGGCAAAAAAGCCTCCCGCCGCCCCCCCCCCAGCGCGGCAGGGGAGGGCACCGAGCCTGGCCGCAGGCCGCTCTCCCCAACCAGCCAGAGCGCCGGGAAGAGGGCGGCGAGCCCGCCGCGGCTCCGCTCTCCCTGGCGGCCAGAGTGCCGGAGGGAGGGCGGTGAGTCCGCCGTGGCTCCGCTCTCCCCGGCGGCCAGAGCGCCGGAGGGAGGGCGGAGTGGCGGCCAGAGCGCCGGGGGGAGGGCGGAGTGCCAGCCGGGGCTCAGCTCTCCCCGGCAGCCAGAGTGCCGGGGGGAGGCCGGAGAGCCCAGCCGGGGCTCCGTTCTCCCCGGCGGCTGGAGCCGGAGCACCGCACCACGCCGCCCCCCTCCAGGTGCCGCCCAAAGCACAAGCTTGGTGGGCTGGTGCTTGGAGACGGCCCTGCTCTGGATGTTAGTAGCTCTCTGCAACAGAAAGAGCATCAAGGGAGAAGAGGCGAGAGGAAATTTATGGGAGGAGAGTTCAGTAGAACAGATGAGCAAAGCAATTCTGCAGAGCAAGCTGAGGGGGGTAGGGCCAGGGGACAGAGAGAAACGATAGTTGTATGGGAGGGGTAATGATGGTTAGTGTATCACCACATCTCTCATTTTGGTGGTCTAAACCCTGCATTGTAGCCCTGGGAGAGTTGGAGGTCGCTCTTGCACAAGGCATTTAAGGAGACTAGGCAGAGGGGTGCAGGCACTGTTCCTACTCTGGAATCCATGAGCTAGGCAGGTGCCGAAGATCTCTGCAGACGTTTTCAAGGTGGCAACTTGGGAGGTAGGATGCTCCCAGCTTGCCCCTTCATTAAAAGCTTTACATCCTGCTATCACGGCTGATTAAGATGACCCATTGCCCCCAGAAGAACTTATTTGAATGCCCCATATCTCCAGCTATGTCAATAAAGCAAGTTCACTAATTCAAAAGAAATGTTGGCAGCTCAGGCAACCAGTGAAAGTGGTTTTGGATTGTGTTCTCGGGCCCCTCCCCAGAATGACTGGGTGCAGGGTTACTGGGCTTTCCCCTCGGTCACCACTGCCTCCTATTTTTCACCTCTGACTAGGTCTTCTGTGGCCTAGTCCTCCAGCCGTCAGTTAGAAGTTCAATCTCTTTGTGGGGTATCCAAGTCCAGCTGTAGCTGGTCAGACCCCAAGCTGGTATCACCAAAGTCCCTTTACCAGCAGCAAAGTCTTTCCAAAGAATCACACTCTTCTTTAGCAGAATAGCAGGTCCCAGGGCTTCTCTGTGGGCCTCTCACTATAACAAACAAAATTAAACCCTATCAAAACATCTTTCAACCCTCTCAGGGCTTGAGCCTCTCCTCTCTCTTGGGCTCCTCTTCAGCTCCTTATTTCTTGTGTGGATCACTGGCCCTGGAGCCCGGCCCCTTGTTCCAGGGGCACGTTAGAGCAGTTAGTTCCACTCCTGTGTCTCTGCGCTCCAGCCACAACCCAGCTCAACTGTTCCCCTCGGCAGCCAGCCCCTAACTGTTGGGCTTCCTCTCTTTTTAAGTCCTACACTCAGCAGAGATGTGGCAAAGCAGGGCTAATTACACAGGGCTGGCTAGCTCCAGAATCTTGGCCCTTACGGGTATGTGCACACTAACCAGAGGCTCTGACTCAGGTTTGAGCCCAAGCCCCCCTTCTGTCCACACACAAATCAGTCTGACTTGGGTTAGCAAGCACTCAGGACCCATGTCCTAGGACCTGGTGGGTCAGAGCCTGAGTCCCACCGTGACTTGAGTCCGAGCCCTGTCATTCTGCAGTGTGGATGCAGGGAAAGGCTCCAGCAGCAGGCTAAAAATAGCAGTGTAGATGGAGGCACTGCTCAGTTGTGTGGAGATCCATGTAGGGTACATACCCTGAGGTTCTGGCATGTCTTTACTCTGCTTATCTAAGCAGTGCCTCCCTGTCTACTCTGCTGTTTGTACTCATGTAGGTGTGTGTGTAGTGCATGTACTCTACACATTACCATATGTGCAGACATAGCCATGGAGTTTAAGGCCAGAAGGACCATTGGATCATCTAGTCTGACCTCCTGTATATCACAGGCCACCAACACCACTCAGCACCTGAACAACTGAAATTAGACCAAAGCTTTACAGCCCCAAAAGAGCCTAGACTCTGGCCTTGTCTTCACTTACCGGAGGGTCCGGCGGCAGGCAATCGATGTTCTGGGATCGATCCCGGAAGTGCTCACAGTCGGCGCCGGTACTCCAGCTCGCCGAGAGGAGTACGCGGCATCGACGGGGGAGCCTCCCTGCCGCGTCTGGACCGTGGTAAATTCAGACTAAGGTACTTCGAATTCAGCTACGTTATTAACGTAGCTGAATTTGCGTACCTTAGTCCGAAGTGGGGACTTAGTGGGGACCAGGCCTATGATGTGCCTCGGGCAGAGAATAGGAAGGACCAAGGTGCACCAGGCCCCTGCAATGGCAGGGAAATGATTTAATGAGATGTACCCAGATAATCCTGGCAAGTGACCCCCCCCCACATGTTGCAGAGGGAGGCAAAAAACACCCCAAGGTCCCTGCCAATCTGACTTGGGGGAAAATTCCTTTCCGACTCCACATATGGCTTTCAGTTATAGACCCTGAGATAGAGGATGGTGTCTCCTGGAGTCACAGGCAGGGTCCCAACGCCTGTGATGGCTTTACCAATCTCTTGAATCCAGTAACCTCTGGGTCCCCCACATGATCAAGCCCTTAATATGGTACACAACCTATTGTGCTGTATTTATAAAGCTTGATCTCAAAAGTTAGATTTTTCCCCCTGATTCTTTTTTTATATAGAAAAGCATCTTTTAGCGCAAAGTTTCTGATAGCGGTTCATGGATTCAGTATATTTATTTTGTATTTAAATATTTTAAGAGATTGTAATATGTTTAGGCCTTACCATCTTTTATACTAAATTCAGATTTCATTTTAAACAGGTTTATTTTTACAAAGAACAATTTCTTATAATTTAAATAAAAAAATCCAATTTAAATTTTAAAAAATTGGATTAAAATTAATTTTTGTTATCTGGTGAAAGGTCATGACCAACTATCATAAAATTAATAAATGACAAGGAATTTTTGTCAGACATGCAGAAGGAATTTTTTGTTTGAAAAAATGTATTTCTCCCAAGACCTTGTGGGAGAGAGAACTCAGCAGTGCAGGAGAGAGGTTTTTTTTTTTTTATTTTGTTTTTAAAGTAACTCCTGATCTGTGTAATCCAACAAGAAATATTGTTCCAAGGATAGCTCTGGATCAGGTGTAGAGAGGCACCTTTCATGATGAACTAGAGGTGGTTTTACCTGTGCAGGAGATCTGGAGAACTTGGGACTACCACAAATGGAGGGAAGTCAGAGGGGACCTCATCATAGAAGCATACACACCCTAAGCAGCCTGCTTGAGCAACATAAGGAAGCTTCAGTGAGGCCGAGAAGACCTGTTTTCAAACCACAAATGGAATGTCCCCTGGCTCAAGAAACACATTTATAATTTTACAATGAGAATAAAGATAGCTATAATCTGAGTTGGTGCTCACTCTGATTAGGTTGATTTACAGTAGATCCATATGTTTATAGATGATTATAGGATAGAGTAATATTAACACTTATTTGTTTTGTGGACTACCGTATGGCCCTGAGGATGTCAAATGGGCCATAGCTCTGTGCTGATTGGGCCGCAGGTTGAGGACCACTGGGTTAGGGCCTTGGGGGAATAGATGTATCCCCTGCTCATAGGCCAAGCTTAAGTTTTGTTTGCATTAGTTTCAAGACAAAGTGTTTTGGTTAAAGCATTAACTCTTGCTAGGGCGAGTACTTCTTTCTCTAAGCACTTGCCCGAAGTGGCAGAGCTGCTCTCTCCACCCTTTGCACTTTGTAGGTGAAATGAAGCCCCTTGCTCAAGTGCTCAGTGATTGCTCCAGCTTTGTGAGGCTCTCTCTTGGGTGGGCACAGGCAGGGCCGGCTCTGGCTTTCTGGCTGCCCCAAGCAAAAATAAACAAAAAAACCCACAAACAAACCTGCGGCGTGGCCGGAGCCAGGGTGCAGGGGGACTCCTTGCCCTGCAAATGTGCCCCGGCTAGCGGGAGGAGGGGGAGGGAGTGGGGAGAGAGAGAAGGGGGGTGGCCAGGGCTTCAGCGGGGGGCTGCCACGCGGCCCCTCCTGCCGGGAGGGCTCCGCGCCACTCCGGTCGGCTGGGAGGGAAGGACGCGGGCTGCCCTGCCGGGCTTGCTGCAGGGCGCTCCCGTCCTCCACGCCGCTGCCCCCGACAGGGTGGCCGGAGTGGAACAACAACAACAACAACAAAAGCGGCTGTGTCGCCCTAGGATTGGGCAGAATGCCACCTCCTACAAGCTGCTGCCCCAAGCACCAGCTTGCTCGGCTGGTGCCTGGAGCCGGCCCTCGGCACAGGTGAATGGATAGTGCAATATGTAGGTGGCCCTCTGATCTCTAGTATGCAATCAACAGTTTTGTTGGCTGGCTGGATTTTTAAAAAATACAACCAATATGGTGAGTTGGTGGGGTTCAAACTGAGCTCTGATGGTAACCAAAGCTCTAACACTGGACATCCAAAATAAAATGCTATAGGCTTGCCTACGTGGAGGCACTCAGGAAAATTAATCCAAATGAACTGAAGTTGTGAATTTAAAGTGAATTAGTTACACCACATTAAAACCCATTAATTCAATTTATCCTAATTCACAAACTAAATCGAATTAAGGGCACTTTAATTCTGAATTTGGATGAACTTTCTTGATTTTCCCCAAGTAGACAAGCCTTGACCTGATTAAACTGGGATCTGTTCACCTTAAATTGCCAAAAGACAATAGGCTACACAATAGCAAGAGTGATTCATTTTTAACCCTCTGCATGCCTGCTATCTCCAGGCAAACTTCATTCTCTGTTCCCTCTGGCCTCACAGATCATAGACCTCTAACATAACACCCAATGAAATCACTGGGAGTCTTTCCACTGAATTTGATGGAGGATGGATTGAGAATTTTGGCTGGATCCCTTACAGAAGGGAAACAGTCTATGGAAGAAATCAAAAGAAAGTTTAACATAAGAGCTCTGCCTTTTCTACCATCCTTACAGATTTTGCTACTTTATGGTGATTGCGGGAAAAACATTTAATGCAGCTGCCTACTGAGCTAGAACAGATTTTCCTCTAGAAAACAACAGGGAAAGTGATCGCAGCATCCTGTTACAATGCACATTGACATTGGAATAAGAATAAAAAAAGACAAAACCAAACCACCAATGACAATTGACTCAAATCAACACTGACACACACAATAGCCTGGGAGAAAGAAATACAAACAGATGAACCAGAAGAGTTCTGGGAAAGAAACAATTCAACCAACCTTTGATCTGAATACCTACCTTGATATTCTACATTGGGCTTGCTTGCTGTTCATCGGAGAACTTGTACAAAAGAGAGAGAACAAAGTTATCCCTTTTGTGGGAGCACCTACAGAGAGAGGTGATTTGGGGCATATAGGGTGGGCTTGCACAAAAGTCAAAGTGTTGTGAGAGATGGTTCAGCTGTGCCCCCAGAAGATGCAGGAGGGGACCATCTTTCTTGTTGCCTGAGAGAGAAGGGTCTAATTCAAAGCCCATTGAAGTCAATGGGAGTCTTTCCAGTTATTTTAATAGGCTTTGGATCAGGCCCTAAAACCAAAGCCCTGATTGCTTGTAGTTTACAGCACTTCTTGCAAGAGATAGGAGGGGTGTTGACCTTCCTGTCTTGGCTACATTGTAATTTGGCTAATTACATTCTTCCTATTGAACTAGTCCTTATTGCCTCTCTTTTTGTAAATAACCCAGTGAACTCTCCTGCAGTGTTGTTAGCTAAGACTGACTTCCTTCTTTTTTCTACCCTGTTTTTCACTGCCTCCCTGAGTGCTAAAGGCGAAAGGTGGTATGAAATGGGCGGTGTTATCATTAATAATCATTATTATTTCCTTCCTCATTAACTTCTCCTTTAGCTTGTCTCTACATCAAGCTATAATGAAGCCTTTTGAATGAATGTGAATGGTATCGGTGATTGCATAGAGCTAGGCTTTTAGATTAAAGGTGGCATTGACAGACATATGATGTGACTTCCTTAGAACACTCGGACATGTCCTTGACAGTGATTGCAATGTAGTTCAAATGGACTTCATTATCTCTGACAGGGACTAAAATCTCTCTCCTGTTTCCTCTTTTAGTAACTCTTTATTGTAACAGTTTCAAGTAAGTTTTTTCATGAATTTGTTTTTAAGGGTTTGAATCTTAATATTAAGCCTCAGAGCCAAGTAATACTATAATACATTGCCAGTCTGTATGTTTAGCATTGCCCTCTAGTGGTTGGAATCAGAACTGCCACACTGTGTCATAGCTTCTAAACTGCTAACAGCAAATGGAGAGCTTCCTTTAGCTCCAGTAGTTGGAGTCTCCTCTGTGGCATCTGATCTCCTGTCGCTGTTTGGAGAGCTCTTATAGCCACAAAGTCTTGTAGGTTGCTCTAAGCGAAAAATCAGAATCCTTACAAGGTCCTTGGAATTCCCACACATGTGACTCTAAACACCAGTGGGTGCTTTGACCATCCTCTAGAATTTAGGAGACCCTGTACACGGCAACTCTAGAACCCAGCTGTATCTAGACATTCTGTCCTAGAGCATGCTTATCTGCATACCCCATGTTTAATTTTTCTCACTGTCACCGTTCATGCTGGTTAGGTCAGCCTTTTGGCCTCTGGAACCCAGCTCTCTCTCCTCACTTTCTGGAATCTGTGTAGCTGCCTGCCATGTTGACCTTTTCGCCTCCTCAGCTGTGTTTGTCTCTTCCTTGCAGGTGTGGATGGACGCAGGCACGCAGATCTTCTTCTCTTATGCCATTTGCCTGGGGTGCCTGACAGCCTTGGGTAGCTACAACAAGTACCACAACAACTGTTACAGGTAATCGGGATGAGATTCTATTGTTCAGGGACCCCCATCCCCACTGTATCCATGTTTCTCCCTGAATGCCATTGAGCCCTTGCAGATAGCAGACGGCTCTGCCAAAGGAGACAGCTGACCAGGTTAAGTTTGAGGAAGTGCCTCATGCCCTCTTTCCTCTTGAGGCAGAAGAGCGCTCTTGCCAGTTGCTGCTTTACTTGAAAACCAATTTCTCCTGCCATGTTTCTGAAACTGAATCCTCCATGATCTGTCCTCAAGAGGAACTTTAGTAGTTTCCCAGGTGCTTCACAGGTGAGAGGTCCTCCTTTCCCCCACCCCTGAGCTTGCCACTTGCTCACATTGTAATCCTTTAAAAGCTCTGAGGCGGAATTCTGCTTATGGTGCCATTAAGCAGAAGCATTCTCCCCTTTACAAAGGCTTGAGTGGATTTTTCACTAGGAGGGTGGTGAAGCACTGGAATGGGTTACCTAGGGAGGTGGTGGAATCTCCATCCTTAGAGGTTTTCAAGGCTCGGCTTGACAAAGCCCTGGTTGGTTTTGGTCCTGCTTTGAGCAGGGGGTTGGACAAGATGACCTCCTGAGAGCTCTTCTAACCCTAATAGTCTATGATTCTATGATTTAGAAAACACACAAATGATTGAGTCTTTCCCCCTGAAGCTCTGCCATTCCAGTCAATCCTCACCGTGCAATTCTCCTTGCTATTGCAGTCCTGGTCCCTCACACAACTCTCACTAAACCTCACTCTTGTCCTACAGCAACCACGGGCATTCCAGTCCTGGAAACCACATTCAGTCTTGCCAATGCATCTGACTCCTAACATGCAGCCTTCCCCTTGCTGTTCTAGTTAGCGCTGGTCTATCCTTGAACAGAAACTGTCAATCCTATTAAATTGTACCAAGTTGTCTGATAGTCTTGTGAAGTGCGCAGGTGGGAAAGAATGTGAGAGCCAAGTCATTATCACATTAGATGCTTCCAGCATTTGGAACCGTGTCTCCAGCGGTGAAAGGCTCGTGCAGCCCCAGAAAGCTGCCCACTCACCAATCAGAACACCTTTTATCTTGATGCGACGTTTATCTGTCAGCACGGTATCCAGATGAATTGTACAAAGTGGGAAGAACTGGGGCATTGCGTTTATATCCAGACAAGTCCCTCCTACTCTGTCAGTTAAACTACTTTTTAAACTGGGCTTCCTTGTCTTTAAATATATTAGAATTTGTTTGTTACTGTGGCCCCTGTAGGTTTGCATGGTGATTCTCTAAAAGCTAAAGACATGGGCTGTGCTGTGTCCTGAGGAGCTTACACTCCGGTGCCACAGTCTCTTCTCCCCTTAAGATTAGGTTCATTGCCAGTTGTGGTGGCGTGGACACCTGTCCAGTGAGAACTGGACTGAGAGGCCCCCCATCTCATTTGAGGGGAAGAAGGATGGCAGAGGAAGGAACAAAGGATTTGTGTTTGAGGCATGGCACAGGAAGACCTGGGTTATTTTCCTGGCTCTGCTGCTGACCTACTGTGTGACCTTGGTAACACAGGCAATCTATCTGTGTGTCCATTTCCCTACCTGCAAAATGGAGATAATGACAATTACCTACCTCACAGCAAGGTTGTAAAGAACTTTGATAGCCTCAGATGGAAGGTGCCTTTGAAGTAGAAAGTGATAGTGGTGTTCCATACAAGCCATTTAACCATCTAGCCATCAAATAGTAACAACATTCCTTTACTGCTGAGCTGTGCTAGATGAATAGCTCTTTATTTTGGTGCCAGTCCTTCATACCATCCTCTTCCCTAGGTAGTTCTATTTCTCATGGGTCTGTCCTACATTCTGCAAGCCTGGGGCTTATGTAGGAACAAACAGTCAATTTCACTGCTCTACAGCCAAAATGCTTCTGAAATAAATGTAGTCAAACTTTACTAATTTTGGGTCACTGAGAACAAAAATGATGCTTAAAATTGTTGACTGGCTCTAGTTTTCAAGATATGCTCTTGGGTCAGTATATACGACCCTTGACTTGGGAATGGCGCAGGATAAGTGAGTTATAAAGGGAAGGGATCTCAATTTAAACCAGAAATGACTAAAATACATCTTTGACTGGATCTATGAATAAATCTATGACTGGGTTTGGACAGTACTTGCTTTTTAGGCAAAACAATGAATGATGCAATCTGAAACTGGTATTGCGTCATACATGCTATGAATTGCATCATGTTATTCCTAGAAGTCATGGATGATGCAATCATAACGAAGCTTACATCACTCTGCTGAACAAATTGCCCTATATCAGCTCTAGAAATCATACAGTGTCGTGCTCTTATTTGTCAGTGTTTGATTTTGCAAAGGGACACATTTCTGTTTAGCCAAAGTGAGCAGAGATGCCTCGTACTTGTGTAAACAGTGCAGATAACTTCTGCTATGTTTGTGGTGAAGTGACTTTTGCATCACAAAAGCGCAGTATAACCACTATGGTTAAGAAAGCCTATCACCTTTATTTTGGCTGCAAAATTGGAGATCAGGACAAGAGGTGGGCCTCACACATATGCTGCAACACTTGTGCAACAGATCTTCGCAAGTGGTTGAACAGGAAAAGGAAACCTATGCCTTTTGCAGTGCCAATGATTTGGTGAGAGCCAAGAGATCATATCAGCAATTGTTAGTTCTGCATGGTGCCTCCAGTTGGGAAAGGTGTGTCAAAGAAGAAAAAGTGGACTGTGCATTATCCAAACATTCCATCAGCTATACGCCCAGTATCCCACGGAGAAGGACTGCCGGTTCCCGATGCACCAGAATCATTCTCACTTGAGTCAGATGAGGAAGAGGATGAAACTTCTGGTCCTGAATCATCAATGTCACAGGACCCACATTTTCTCCCATCCTCCTCCTCTGAACCACACCTCATAACACAAGGTGAACTGAATGACCTTGTCAGGGATTTGGAACTACCCAAGAGTAAGGCAGAGCTGTTGGGCTCCAGACTACAACAGTGGAATCTCCTGGCAGGTGATGTTAGGGTTTCCATGTTCCGTGACCGTCAAAAGGATCTTGTCCCATTCTTCTTCATGGAAGGTGATCTTGTAGCCTGCAACAACATCGATGGTCTGATGGCAGCCCTCAACATCGTTCACGATCCAGATGAGTGGAGACTGTTCATTGATTCATCGAAGACGAGTCTTAAAGCTGTTTTACTGCATAATGGCAATGTTTTGCCATCAATTCCAGTTGGTTATGCAGTCCATATGAAGGAAACCTATGACAACATGAAACAACTTTTGAGGTGCATAAACTATGACCAACATCAGTGGCAGCTTTGTGGCGATTTGAAGGTTGTTGCTCTCTTGCTTGGTCTGCAGTCTGGATACACAAAGTACTGCTGTTTTCTCTGTGACTGGGATAGTCGTGCAAGAGATTCCCACTACATCAAGAAAGATTGGCCACTCCGACAGTCATTGGAGCCTAGGAGGAAAAGTGTTCAGCATCCACCACTTGTTGAATCAAGGAAGATTTTGTTACCACCCTTACGCATCAAGCTGGGTCTGATGAAGAACTTTGTCAAGGCCATTGACAAATCAGAAGCAGCTTTCAAGTACCTCCATGGAAAATGTCCAAGGTTAAGTGAAGCTAAGATAAAGGAAGGTGTCTTTGTTGGTTCTCAGATTCGTGAACTTCTTCGAGATGATGCATTTGACCATGCACTGCGTGGCAAGGAAAAGACGGCATGGAAAGCCTTCCAGTTAGTGGCAATAAATTTTCTCGGAAACAACAAGGCAGACAACTACAGGTTGTTGGTGGAAAACCTCCTCAAGGCATACAAAAGCCTTGGTTGCAACATGTCACTAAAGATACATTTTTTTGCACTCTCATCTAGATTTTTTCCCACCAAACTGCGGAGCAGTGAGCGACGAGCACGGCGAGCGATTTCACCAGGACATTGCAACAATGGAGAAATGCTATCAGGGCAAATGGAGCCCATCAATGCTTGCAGACTATTGCTGGACAGTGACA
The DNA here is from genome assembly GCF_013100865.1 of Trachemys scripta elegans. Taxonomy (NCBI): domain Eukaryota; kingdom Metazoa; phylum Chordata; order Testudines; family Emydidae; genus Trachemys; species Trachemys scripta. The sequence continues at coordinate 106,625,202 of NC_048298.1, read as the reverse complement.
AGAGATCCTCCATTTAATGAATACAAGAGACAAGCCAAGAAGCACAGAGTAGACACTGAATAGGACTAAACTATGTACATAATAGTTTTTTGCCTTTTGTTTCATAATAAATTTTATTTATATAACCCTTTTGCTGATTTTTAAAGTGTTACATAAACAGGACAGGTGAAATATTATCATGTAAAGCAACCATAAACACATGAAAAGACCTAGGTTTATAATTTATGATTAAAACTCTACTATCTACACAATATACATAGACATAAAATGTAAAAACTTAAATATCTTAGAAACAGTAGCCAGTTGTTTTAATTGTCATATTTGAATTCAGCACATCAAAATACATAATAAATAGCACATTTTATCTCTGAAGCAGACGACTTCTCAAAAATTGTAGACCAGTGTTTTCAATGTGGCAAAAAAATAACATCAGGGTGCCCCATAGATTACCAGGACCAGTGTTGTTCCCTATAGTCACTAACGATTTGGAAAATGGGGTGGACAGTGAGACAGCAACAAGATGATTTAGGTCAGTCAAAACTAGAGAAGATGGTGAGGAATATCAGATGGACCTAACCAAGCTAGGTGATTGGCCAATGCAATGGCAGATGCTGTTCAATGTTGACATATGCAAAGTAATTTATGTAGAAATGAATAATTTGCACTGCTATCACCTTGTGTGTCCTAAATTAATGGTAACTTTTCTGGAAAAACAGATGGGTGTTATTGTGGGTGGATCAATGAAGAGAACTACTCATTGTGCAGGGGGTCTGAAAAGCAAATGCAACATTAGCTTTATAGCCTTATTGATGGATGGATTCTTTAATATTATTTTTTAATCTGTTTAGAGCATAGTGGTCAATATAGGTTCAGTCTCCAAAGGGCTACAGCATCTCCAGAGGGCTATTATCAGTCCCATTAGAATCCGAGACCCTAGAAGCACACGAGAAACAATTGCAATTTATCACAAGTCCCTTTATTAACAAATCCACTCAGCAGATAAACCAATCCCACAAACAATGAAATACAATAGCAGATAGAGAGTGCAAAGTGTTTAGCCCTTTGACTGGCATGACATCTCCTGCTTGCAGAGCCTGGAGTGTCAGTCATAGTCTTCATCACCATCATAGTCACCTGGTGTTGTCGTCATGGCATCTTCCCATGCGTGCCCCCTCACTCCCCACAGCACACAGGCCAGTCAACACCCATTTATCCTGAGTTATGCTTTCGTTGTGACAAAGTTCCTCCTCTATCTTGGTGGGTCCTGTGCTTATTGGCAGATTTTCTTGCCTCAGAGATTCACCATGTGGGTTGGGGAACAGCCCAGAGACCTTCCCCTCTGGGAGAACCCACAGTTCAGGTCAATTGGGAGGTTTGGGAGGAACCCGGGCCCGCCCTCTACTCCGGGTTCCAGCCCAGAGCCCTGTGGACTGCAGCTGTCTATAGTGCCTCCTGTAACAGCTGCATGACAGCTACAACTCCCTGGGTTACTTCCCCATGGCCTCCTCCAAACACCTTCCTTATTCTCACCACAGGACCTTCCTCCTGGTGTCTGATAACGCTTGTGCTCCTCAGTCCTCCAGCAGCACACCCTCTCACTCTCAGCTCCTTGCGCCTCTTGCTCCCAGCTCCTCACACTCCCACCACAAACTGAAGTGAGCTCCTTTTTAAAACCCAGGTGCCCTGATTAGCCTGCCTTAATTGATTCTAGAAGCTTCTTCTTAATTGGCTCCAGGTGTCCTAATTAGCCTGCCTGCCTTAACTGGTTCTAGCAGGTTCCTGATTACTCTAGTGCAGCCCCTTCTCTGGTCACTCAGGGAACAGAAAACTACTCATCCAGTGACCAGTATATTTGCCCTCTACCAGACTCCTGTACCCCACTGGTCTGGGTCTGTCACATATCCCTCCCCCCTGCTCAATGCCAAGGGGTTGGGCAGCTTGGGATGCCAGACAGTGCACACGTGACAAGCAGTCGGCGTTGCCATGACGGCTCCCTGCTCTGTGTTGCACATGGAACTGGAAAGGATGGAGGGATAAGAACCATCCGGTCACCCTTGTGTTCTCCTTGTTCCGCTGCATCCATTGAAGAGGGGCATGGTCAGTCACGAGGACAAATCTGCGCCCGAGCAGGTAGTAGCGCAATGTTTCCATGGCCCATTTTACAGCGAGGCATTCTCTCTCCACCACTGCATATTTTTGTTCCCTTGGAAGGAGTTTCCGACTGAGGTATAGAATTGGGTGTTTCTCCTCCCCGACCATCTGTGATAGAACGGCCCCCAACCCTACTTCTGATGCATCCGTCTGCAGGATAAACTCCTTGGTGAAATCAGGGGCTATCAGTACGGGGTTATTGCAGAGGGCAGTCCGTAGGTCTGTGAATGCTTCCTCTGCTGCGTCAGACCATCTTACCAGATCAGGTCCATGGGCTTTCACTAGATCTGTCGGGGCTTGCCCTTGTGGCAAAGTGGGGGATAAATCGTCGTTAATACCCCACCACGCCTAGGAACGCCCGGACTTGTTTCTTGCGACTTGGTTGGGGCCAATTTTGGATGGCCTCTAACTTGTTCACTTGGGGTTTTACAAACCTTTTCCCACAATGTAGCCAAGATATTTGGCCTCTATAAACCCTACACTTGGCAGGGTTTGCTATAAGGCCAGCTCGCCTGAAGGTATTGAGGACTGCCTCCACCTTCTCCAGGTGGGTTTCCTGGTCTGGGGTATGAATGACCACATCGTCCAAGTAGGCAGCAGCATAACTGTTATGCGGGCGTAATAGCTTGTCCATGAGGCGCTGGAAGGTAGCTGGGGCCCCATGTAGTCCAAAAGGGAGGACAGTATATTGAAAAAGACCCTCTGGTGTAGAGAATGCAGTCTTTTCCTTTGCTTCTTCTGCAAGGGGAATCTGACAGTACCCCTTTGTCAAGTCTAGGGTAGTCAAGTACCGGGCATTACCCAGACGGTCCACTAGCTCATTTATGCGAGGTATGGGGTACGCGTCGAACTGGGATACTTCGTTTAGTCACTGGAAGTCACTGCAAAATCTTGTGGTGCCATCAGGTTTGGGCACCAGCACGATTGGGCTGGACCACTGACTCTGGGATTCTTCGATGATCCCCAACTCTAGCATTTTTTTTACTTCTGCTTTTATTTCCTCCCTTTTTGCCGCTGGCACCCGATAGGGCCTCATTGTTACTCTGGCCCCAGGGTTCGTGACGATGTGGTGATATGTCTCGGTTGTTCGACCCGGTTTTGTCGAGAACACATCTTGGTTCCGGAAGATCATCTCAGACACCTCATTCTTCTGGTCTGGTGTTAAATCGGGAGACACTCTCACCTGTTTGGAAGGCTTGTTTTCCTGGGTTAGGTCTTTTTGGACCGTTGTGCATGCCTCTTGTGCATGCCAGGGTTTCAGAAGGTTAACGTGATAAATCTGTTCTTGTTTTCTGCGTCCTGGCTGCCGCACCTTGTAGGTTACTTCCCACATGGGTTCAACCATCTCATAGGGCCCCTGCCATTGGGCCAGAAGCTTGCTTTCTGCCGTGGGTACCAACACCATAACCCAATCCCCTGGTTGGAACTGTCGCACTTTTGCCTGGCGATTGTAATGGGTTCGCTGGGCCTCCTGTGCCTTCTCCAAATGTTCCTGTACAATAAGGGTAACCCTGGTTATCCGGTCTCGCATCTGCATTACATGGTCTATTATATTTCTCCCCTCATTGGGTTCCTCTTCCCAGATCTCTTTGGCGATATCTAGTATGCCACGGGGGTGACGCCCGTATAATAACTCGAAGGGGGAAAACCCAGTTGAGGCCTGTGGTACCTCCCGGATAGCGAACATAAGGTAGGGTAGTAGGGTGTCCCAATCCTTCCCATCCCGACTTACCACCTTCCTTATCATAGCCTTGAGGGTTCGGTTAAACCTTTCTACCAACCCATCAGTCTGTGGATGGTAGACCGAAGTTTTCAGGGTATGTATATGGAGCAGCGTACAGAGGTCCATCATTAGCTTCGACATAAATGGGGTTCCTTGGTCGGTTAATATCTCCTTCAGTAGCCCCATTTGGGCAAAGATCCCCACCAGCTCTTTGGCTATAGTTTTAGAGGCCGTGTTCCGCAGGGGGACGGCTTCTGAGTAGCGAGTAGCATAGTCCAAAACAACAAGTATATATTGGTGGCCCCGAGCCGTCTTCTCCAGGGGTTCCACTAGGTCCATGGCTATTCGCTCGAAGGGGACCTCTATGATGGGAAGGGGTACTAAAGGTGCCCTCAAGTGGGGACGGGGACTGTGCAACTGACACTCTGGGCAGGAGGCACAGTACCTCCGCACTTCTTCATGTACTCTGGGCCAGAAGAACCATCATAGGACTCATGCCAGGGTCTTCTCTACCCCCAAATAGATGACTATGAACAAGACTTAATACAGCGTTCTAGTGTTTTTGAAGTACTAGGATCTGCTGTACCTTCTGCCCCTGTACTGGTGCAACCTGGTAGAAGAGATCCTTCTTCATTATGAAGTAGGGTCCTGGTCCCTGGGTTTTCCCTTCCACGGGGACCCCATCTATTTCAGTCACCTCCTTCCTAATGTTGTCATACCTTGGGTCTTCTGCCTGGTCCCGTCCAAAATTTCCTCTCCCAGGGCTAATCTGCCCAGGATCTAGGGGCCCAGTCTCTGTTGCCTCTACTGGTTCAGAAGCATTAGGGTGGGGGTCAGACTCAGGTGCTTCTCCCTCCTGCGTGGCCTCCTTTTCAGCTGTGCGGGTCCACCTACCTACAAGAGCGACCCTCTGGCTTTGGGTCAGTATTCGGGTTCCCAAGGCCTTAGCTGCCCTTCTTTCCCTTTTTGTCTTTCTACCCTGTCTGGGAGTGGAGAACAAATCTGGGGATATTTCAGAGAAGATTGGGGGTTGATAGTCTGCTGTGGATGCCTCATCAATTTAAGGGTCCCCATCTTTCTCCAATCCCCCTACTGGGAGTAAGTTTCCAAACCCTGGGAAGTCCCTCTCTATGAGCACCGGGTATGGGAGTTTAGGGACTACCCCTGCTGCTACCTCAGTAGTGTTCCCTTGGATCTCGATTTTTACTGGGATGGTGGGGTAGTAACTAACTGTCCCATGAACACATGTTATTCCCGTACGTTTAGCTTGCAGCAGCTGACTACGCTTCATGAGCTTCCCTGAGATAAGCGTGATAGCACTCCCCGAATCAACCAGTGCTGTGGTCCCTACCCCATTTAGTTTCACTGGTCTGGTATACATATGTGGAGTTAGTGAGACCCCCACAAGGTGGATTAGGGAGCATGGATCTGCCCAGTTCCCCAGGTTACAATGCATAGGCTCCTCAGTATTGGGACACTGTGCAGCTATGTGTCCCCACTCCCCGCAGTCATAACATCTGTATGGAGCCCTAGGCGTTCCCTGGTCTCTTGGTTTGGGCATCTAACATCACGATCCTCTTCTCCCTCAGTGCTCTGACTCTTTGTGGCCTCTGATGGGCCTTCAGCCTCTCTCTTTTTCCACCTGGGCCCTCCTGGTGGCCCAGTTACCCGAACTTTAGGGCTTGGTGCTGCTAGTTTAACCTGGGGTGCCTCTTCCTTAACTGGTCGGGTCAGCTCCCTCGCTGTCCTTCGCCTCTCTACCAGGGTGACAACCTCATCATAGGTGGAGGGTTCGTTCTGGCTCACCCAGGCACGAAAGTCTGGTGGTAGTCCCCTCATGTATCGGTCGACGACCAGAACCGCTAGTATGTCTTCCAGACTCCGGGAATCTGTTTGCAACCACTTTCATGTGAGATGGATGAGGTCATACAATTGGGACCGCGGGGTTTTGTCTTCCTGGTACCTCCAACCGTGATACTGCTGGGCCCGCACTGCTGTCGTTACCCCAGATCTGGCCAGGATCTCTGCTTTCAGCTGGCGGTAGTCTGCCCCAGCCTCTTCAGGCAGATCATGTGTAGGCCTTCTGGGCCTCCTCACACAGGAATGGGGCAAGGATGCCAGACCACTGATCTTGAGGCCAGGCCTCCCATAGGGCTGTCCTCTCAAAGGCCAGAAGGTATGCCTCTACATCATCCTCCCGTGTCATTTTCTGCAGCCAATGGCTGGCCCGTATGAGCCGTGTCCCATCGTGGCCGCGATTCAGCTCTGTAAGGGACTTTACCTGGTTTACCAGTTCCTGCAACATAGCTCAGTCTTGAGCAGCCTGGTCCATCAGCAGGCGATTAGTCTCTTGCTGCAGCCGCACTGCCTCCTGCTGGGCAGCTGTCTGGACACGGGTAGCCTCCTGCTGGGCCGCCATAGCTTGTATTAGTGCCCACACTACATCATCCATTGTGGTGAAAAAAAATAAACCCTCTCCCTTTTTTTTTGTTTTTTGTTTAAATCACCCTCCTTCTTCCACCGCGCTGTGCACCCCAAGATCCCACACCTGACACCAGTGTGACAAAGTTCTTCCTCTATCTTGGTGGGTCCTGTGCTTATTGGCGGATTTTCTTGCCTCAGAGATTCACCATGTGGGTTGGGGAACAGCCCAGAGACCTTCCCCTCTGGGAGAACCCACAGTCCAGGTCAATTGGCAGGTTTGGGGGGAACCTGGGCCCGCACTCTACTCCGGGTTCCAGCCCAGGGCCCTGTGGACTGCAGCTGTCTATAGTGCCTCCTGTAACAGCTGCATGACAGCTATAACTCCCTGGACTACTTCTCCATGGCCTCCTCCAAACACCTTCTTTATTCTCACCACAGGACCTTCCTGCTGGTGTCTGATAACGCTTGTGCTCCTCAGTCCTCCAGCAATTCAATCCCTTTTTCATATTTCCACATCCCACTAATTTAGAGATGCCCAATTTTCTATAGGCTATTTCCTTAGTTCCCTTTATTCTCATTAACATCTATGTTAATGAGTTACTATAGCAACTTAAGGTTATTAGAGAATCCTGCAAAATGTCACTGTTCGGCATCTTGCAGTGTTAACTGGCTCATTGCAACCTATTTTTCAATCTATTGATGCATAGTTTCCAGACCATCAGCACTTAACACATTTTTTACTGTAATCATACACTTTGCTGATACACTTATCTTTCAGTCAACGAGTTATGCCAACCTGTTTTAGGACTAAGGCCTTGTGTCACTAAACTGAATATCTTACACGCCTGTAGGCCCTGTGTTACAACATTAACTAGTACTTACATTTCACCTCTATATCCTAAATATACTTAATGTCTTGAATTCTTGGCTACAAATTATATAAAGAAAGGATATAGATAATAATACTGAATATATTAAATGCCATAAATTAATAGAAATCAATAGTATGGCCTTTCCTGGAATGTAGTGTTCATTTCTGATCTCTTCATCTCTAAAAGACAGAACAGAAACATAGCGGTTCAGAGACAGTGAGAGGCATGGGGAGACTTGAGTATGACGAGGGACTGAAAAGATTGGGATTGTTTAGTTTAAAGATTTGGTGAATAAACAGAAGCACCCAATTCACTTTCTCTAAACTATTCATTTTGTATACCTCTATCATGTCTTCTTTTATCATGTTTCATAACTAGGGGACAGCCAGTGGCACTGAAAGGCAATGAATTTAAAATTGATACAACAAAATTGCAAAAACCCTAATGTGAGTAACATGTGGAACTCACTGCTGCAAGATATTCTTGGGGACAGAAGTTGACTAGGGTTCAAAAAAGAATCAGGCATTTATATAAGCAATGAGACTATCCACAGGTACATTAGATAAGCTGAAACATAAGAGTTTTTATCCTATCAGACAACCACTAATTGATCAGGTTGTGGTTTGAAGAAACTTCCCTTTTGGGCAGGTCATCGTATAATTACTCTCTCTGCAGTTATTTGCACCTTCTGGCACATCCAGTACTGGCCACGGTCATAGCGAAGATACTGGATTAGATGGGTCACAGGTCTGATTCTGTATGGCAATTGCTATAAGAAGTAGGATGGCCTGGTGGTTAGGGTTCTAGTTTGGGACCTGGGAGACCTGGTCCCAAAAATGGACAGAATACCCACCTCATAAAGGTGTTGAGGATAAATAAAGATCGTTAGGGACACCGACACCATGGTAATGGAGGGCCAACTGTACCTGATCTAGAGAGAGACAGGTTGATGTTAATAAATAAAGAGTTCTGAATTTATTTTAGGCTTTGTGACATTATGAGGCTGTCAGTATGTGGGATGAAGAAGCAGCATCAGTGTTATTATGTGAAGATGCACATGTCCTATATTTATCCCCAGATGAATCCACAGCCGCACACTGTCAAGACATCTGCTCAAACATCTGCATAGAAATGATTAATATAGACATATGTGCGTGTCTCTATGTGGGCGCTTTCATCTCATTGGCTGCTGTGCCTTGCTGATGCTTCTTTTTGATTGGCTTCTCCCCTTCCAGCCCATGCTGATGTTCTTTTCTGCTTGGCTGGCTGGTTCCCCCATGCTGATGCTTGTCTTTTCTCCTTCCAGGGACTGCATTGCGCTGTGTTTTTTGAACAGTGGTACAAGTTTTGTGGCTGGCTTTGCAATCTTTTCCATCTTGGGCTTTATGGCGCAGGAACAAGGCGTCCCTATATCTGAGGTAGCTGAGTCAGGTGAGTAGGCTCGGTGTGCAGGAAGAGCAGTGTGCAGGGTAGGGTGGGCCATTGCTAATGTGGGACAATCTCCGGTCACCTGACATTGACCCTGGACTCCTCTTCTGCATTGTCTCGGACAAAAGAGCTCCTGTAAAGAGAGCAGAGCAGAGAACAGTGACTGAGGGGTGTCCCAAAGCTGCTGACTCTCTAAGAGGCACAATGAACCACAATGAAACGAGATTAATTGCAACCCCAGGTTCAAATCCCAGAAGGGTCAACTCAGCTCTTCTGAGATAAATAAACTGAGTCCCAAGGTGGTTATGGCGTGTGGATCTTTGGCATGAAACATTAAGATCTGAGTTCCTGTTTGCTCTGCATGGACATTAGGAGTCCACCAGCTCCCAGCCATGGAGGTGGAGTCCACAGCCTGCTGTGGCTCGTCTGCCCTCACTCCTGGTAGTAGAGCCGTAGCCTGCTCTGGTTCCTCTGATCTTCCTCACCCAGCAACGGAGCCATTTCTTGAATGGTAGTTCCTAGTGCTAGGAGTGAATTCATTAGGGAAGGTGGGGTGTGTTTTGCAGGTGGGTGGGTGCCATAGACCAGTTCTGAGCTGCTAATCTCCCTGATTCTGCTTTGGTGACCTCTTCCTCACTGCCTGGCAAGGCGATGGTGCAGCTGATGGCTTCTAGATTTGGTCTCTACCATCTACTATAAATGACCCTCTTCTCACAGGGCCTGGCCTGGCATTTATTGCATACCCTCGAGCTGTCGTCATGCTGCCTTTCTCCCCACTCTGGGCCTGCTGCTTCTTCCTGATGGTGGTTCTGCTGGGACTGGACAGCCAGGTACAGATGCACAGACAGGACACGAGTGCTTCCTTCTTGTCTGGCCAGCTTCCCTTCAAACTGACAGCCAAAACATTCCACTTGATAAATGGCCAGGTGGTGAGGGAAACACCTGGCTACAAGTTCTGAGGTAGCAAAGCACATTCCCCTGTCCAGACAGAGTAGAGCGCCCCCGTCAGCTCTCACTTAATCTAGTATGGGCTCAGACACACGGACGGGCCCAGTGGACAGGGCACTTGACGGGGATTCAGGTGACCTGGGTTCTATTCCCAGCTCTGCTACTGACCTGCTGTGTGACCTTGGGCCGGTAACTTCACCTCAATTGCCTGTTCGCTCTATCTAGAGCGTAAACTCTCTGGCGCAGAAGCTGTCCCACTGTGTGTTGGTCTAGTGCTTGGTACAATGGGGCCCCAATCTCAGTTGGAGCGTCTGTGCGCTATGATGATAATAATGTCATGCTCACTGCGAGCCTCCTCTGTCCATCCAGCCCATGCAGCATAGGGAAGAGCTGCAGCCCATTCTGTGGTGTTGTGTGGGAAGGGGGCTGAGCAGATGTCCTGTGAAACCATGATGCTGGTTTACAGCAATACCTTTTGGAGTCAGGGCCGTGGTTTCAGTAGCACCCCCTAGTGGGAATGCTCAGCATGGCACTGGTATGGATTTTAGAGCCTGGCTGTTGGATGATGGAAGGAAGGCTGTGAGCTGATTTCAGCAGCACGCCTAGTGGGGGATTTGGAAATGGCCTGGCACTGGTTTCCAGCAGCATGCCCTTAGTAAGTGATTGAGGCATGGATGCGAATGGAAGTTCCTAGGACAGCCATGGCATGACTGGGGCTAGCTCCCAATGTTGAATGTGTGCGGTCTCTCCTGGCTGAGGGAAACCTGTCTTGAGAGCAAGAGGCCGTGGAGCAATGAAGCCCAGCCAGCTGGCATAGTAGGAGTGTGCTGACAGGTGTGTGAATTCTCTTCTTCCTAGTTCGTCTGTGTGGAGAGCCTGGTGACAGCTGTTATCGACATGTACCCCACCATCTTCCGGAAGCAAAACCGCCGTGAGATCCTCATCTTGCTTGTCTCCATCCTCTCCTACCTTGTAGGACTGGTCATGCTCACAGAGGTAGACTCAGAGATAGGAATCCCTCCCTCCATCCCTCCTGTAGCTCACAGTCTGTGGGGTGCTCTGGTCACATCTGACTGAAATCCCTCTGGGCAGAAAGAGGACTTTAGACCCTGTGGCTGGATTAGGAGCCCAGCTGCAGCAATTCCACCTGGGACTGTAGTCTATGTGCTCTCCTAAGATAAGCAGTGTTGGGTCAGTGCTCAGATGGGAGACCTCTAAGGCGCACCCCAGGTGCTGCAAACAGCGGTGTTACTATGACAGGTATCAGAGTAGCAGCCGTGTTAGTCTGTATCCGCAAAAAGAACAAGAGAAGTGGGCTGTAGTCCACGAAAGCTTATGCTCTAATAAATTTGTTAGTCTCTAAGGTGCCACAAGTACTCCTGTTCTTTTAGTGGTGTTACTGATTCACTAGGTGGTGCTCTGCCCTCTTATTTCAGTACTGAATCTCAGCACGGGACTAGTGGGCACTGTGCTGCTGGAATTGGCAGCTTTGGGGCGGGGTTTAAAGGGGAGTCCTGACCCGAGTGGTCAGTAAGGATTCCGGGGTGTATTTTACAAGAGCTGCTCTGCAGTGATGTGGCCCAATTCCAGTGCAGGTTTTTACATTCTGCCTCGCTAAAAATTCTTTCAACTGGATAGTGCAGCTTTCATTGCCTGTCCTAAACTCTCGTGGACCATTCCTCTGTGCTGGCCTCTGAGAGAGTGTTTTGAAGGTCAGGACTTTTCAGAGTTTTATGCAAACCAAGCCCTATTCCTGTCTCATTTGAAGGCTATTGGAGCATCTTTATCCCGTTCTTCCTTACTTGATGGGACCTTTATGAGCACTATGTGTACAGGAAGCTGCTGGGCCTGGTTCTGACCTCATGTCTATTTGTGTAAACTGGGATTAGCCCCATGGAAGTGAATAGAATTCTGCTGGTGTGAGATCAGAATTGGGCCCAGGTTCCCTTTCGGCAGTGGTGGGAGGGGGTGATACCTGTGTGTGGGTTTTTCTCTCTCTCTCTGGCTCCTTCTGTCTCTCTTTGGGCTTGATTTTTTGAAAAGCTGCCCCTGATTTTGCACCTGCAATTTTGTGCCTGGAATTAATTGCCGGCCCGTGTTGTAGCAGCACCTGTAGAATTAGGCAATTAAGCCAGCTAAAATTTGGGCCCCCAATGATTTGTGCCTGCAAAATTGCACTCCATTATATCTGGGTGCAAATTTGGAGTCTGGGTTGATTTTTGAACATTAGAGATATTGACCTGTGAGTCTCTTTTCCCATTTCCCACTACCAAGCTTATTTTTTTTCAGACTGTCCTAAAAATAACTCCAAACTCCTGAACAGTGACTTATCCTCTCCTGGAAATGAGAGGCTGCAGACAGAGCCGGGATGGGATCTGGGGAAAACAGGATTTCCACAGAGGTCCCCAGTGCAGATCAGGTCTTGGCCAGGTTGGGCTTATAAGGGGAAAGCTTGTCATCAGACTCTATCAGGAGAGGGTGGGGCAGGAAGGTGCCAAAGACTTGAGTTGGTTCTTTCTCCAGCTGAACGGCTTGACCTGTCCCTTAGTTAGATTTCTTCTCTCTCTCTTCTCCCTGCTTGCCCCCTCCCAGGGTGGGATGTACATCTTCCAGCTCTTTGATTACTACGCTGCCAGCGGCATGTGCCTGCTCTTCGTTGCCATCTTTGAGACGCTTTGTATTGGCTGGGTGTATGGTGAGTACGGGCCTGGTGGCCGGCAGCTTTCACTGACTCCGAATCCCTGAGTGGACTCTCGTCCCCTCACTGGGGCTGGTCTCTCTGTTATCCCCAAGAGCACCAGGCCACAGATCCCCTTTGTAAACCTGGTACATTGGAACCCTTTACAGACAGTAGCACAACGTGTCCTCACTTCCGTACCCAGGGACTTAGATCCTGGGAGCCTCCTGACAGCAGAGCCCAGGGGGAGCTGGCTGGAGAAGCTGCCTCATGCCAGCAAGGAAGTCCTTGACCCTAACAAATTTCCCTTGTTTGTGCTTATCTGTATTACCCATAATGCCCCATTTCTGAGCTCACTCCTGTCCACATGGGTCTTCCTGTCGGTCAGTATCCTCTCTGGGCCATGACCATTACTCTTGTTCCCTTTTGTTAACAGGGTCTCCCTCCCTGTCTTTCTCAGGTGCTGATCGTTTCTATGATAACATTGAAGACATGATTGGTTACAGGCCATGGCCTATTATCAAATACTGCTGGCTCTTCATCACGCCAGCAGTCTGCATGGTGAGAGCTTGGAGGCCTTTGGTCTGGGGGCCTGAGAGAGGAGTGGGGCTGGTTTATGTTGTTTTGGGAGTGGGGGAAATGGATCGCTCTGGGACCCCTGTGTTGGGGACATATTGAGTAGGTAGTAAGCACTTTCCCATGGAGCGGGCCAGGTTGTAATGGCTCACTGGCTCAATGTGGCCATCATGTTGTCCTCCAGCAGCATATCCATAGAAGGTAAGAACCCTACTGCTACTGACAGCTACGGTACGTCTACATGCAGGGCCGGCTCCAGGCACCAGCTTAACAAGTAGGTGCTTGGGGCAGCCAAGGGAGAGGGCGGCACCTGCAGCAATTCAGGGGCAGCAGGTCCCTCACTCTCTCTAGGAGTGAAGGACCTGCCGCTGAACTGCCGCCGCGGATTGCGGCTTTTTTTGTTTTTTTTTCAATTGACGCCGCTGATCGTGATCGCGGCTTTTTTTTTTTTTTTTTT